>NC_056732.1:870704309-870994758 GCF_019279795.1 Protopterus annectens
GTCGGCTCTGCACCACCTTCTGGAGGAACCATCACTGAGGATGGGGCTTGTCCCCCCTGGGATCAGGTCCAGACAGGAACTTGTCAGCCATTGTACAGTCCCGGACATGGTACGTAGGGGGCTCAATAAGGGGTTTCAAGGCCAGATACACCATCTCGAGGGCAGAGTGTCACATTTAGAGGGTGATCTTGCCCCTCCTAGACAGCCCCCAGCACAGCCACCTTTGCGGCTGTTTTGGTGCAGTGGTGGCTGCCCATGAGTGCGGACCTCCATCCCACTGTTTCCATCTGGGGGCTCACGAGCTTGTGACTGCCAAACACCCCTCCCTGTCCAAGGTGTATCCCCCCACATGTGTCATATACCAACCCTGTATTCTGTCTTGTTTGACATCCCACCCAACCCATCCTCCACGAGCATACCTACTCTCTTTCCGCAACATCTCACTCTCACCTTACAGAAACAAAAGGCCAATCCATTCCTAGAACAACATTTGCACCATACATAGCTGTCCATTTCACACATGTGTCCACTGGACACATGTAACCTTTTTAATTTGCATCACAACATACTACTGTTGTCCTCACACCTGTCTCTCAGGCACACAATCCTGGTATGCACATGACTCCTACAGGTTCCAGGTACGCGTGATACAGATGATCCCACTGTACACACAACACTACCGGTCCCTCTATCTAGCATTATATTTGACTTTTGTCAACTATGTCTTACTCATTACAGGCTATATATGTGTCTGGTATCTGTCATTCATGTGTACATACACTGTATGAGGTCCTGGAGACTTCTGAACCTTATTACAGTGACACCTCAACTCTATGTTTACTGCAGTACTCCATTTCACATATTTATGGTCTGTGGCAGGTTATAGAACATCACACTATACATAGATTCAGTTCACATATTTGATTTGTTTCCCTGTTGTAAGGATTAGTTTACTGATACCTCCTTTATATGTATTGCTATCACAATGTAGTGGTTTACTACTATGACTGTGATGTACAGGGTCCTGCATTCTAGCCTTGCAGTGGCTGGTTCTTTTGTTGCTAGCCAGAACACGAGCTCTTGGGTACAGAGTGATTAAGGCACTTTAAAGCAGTTGTGAGTGGGTGCACACGGGTTTGCATGGAGCTAAGCAATGCTAACCTTTGGTTACAGTTTCTTACACTCAGTTAGCCTCTACATTGCTTCACCAGTGTGATACTCGCATACCGGCAGCCAAACAGCCTTACACCCGCTTGCTCCCGCACTTGCCAATGCACTGCATTTGATGTTTGCATCTGACACTCACACCCCTGGGTGGGAGTGAGAACTACGATATTACCTTGTGATGCCTTTTACATCGGATTACATGCCTACAGTATCGGGAATGGCTGCCCGTTAGGCGTATGCATGCGGTTCAACTGTACAGAATCCGCGGCCTGTCTAGAGTTTGACTCTTACTATTGGTGTGTTCCTCTTACAATCTGCACCTGTCTGGCTAATACATGGGAACTGACACCATTCAATACAAACAAGTAATAGGGTTTTGGAACCCACATCTTTCAGCCAAGTCATACTACTGCATACCTATTATTCTATCATCTTTCTAAGGTTGTAAGTGGAATATGTACTTTCTGTCCCTATCATACCTCTCAAAAGATTGGGAACAAATATCAACTGAGTCAGGGACAAGTCAGGACAACATCAGGGACAATCAGGGACACATTTAAAATATTAGTGCTATTAACCTGACACATTGACAGACAGAGCATATGAATTAATACACATTTTCTGAGGTAAATGAAGTTTAAAGCTCTTAATTTTTGTCATTATTCATTATGTGTAATTCACCACCTTTCCTCCAAAGTCACTAGTTTTAGGAGGGAGTAAGTGGGCCAGAGTTATAATTTGAGTCAAAATCAGGGGCAGTTGAGAGGTATGGTCCCTATTTGTTCCCCAATGGTTTATGTCGTGTCCAGTGTATTTGCTCTTAGGGGTTGAGAGGTATGGGCATAAGCTATGGCCATTTCAGAATATTACTTACATCCCCGGGCCGGTCCTACTATGACTGCACCAGCCAACACCTGCACGACTAGGCCCATAATTGCATACCCATAGTTTCCCCACCTGCCCCTCCTCTAAAGCACTCATTCTTACTGTGGGTGCAGGTGAGGTATAAACACACTACTACACACTGCCCACTCTCAGTGTGTCGGGACACACGTCGTACGTTGTGTCGACCCATGGGTTAACAGGCTTGCACAACCTACTGGTCCGTGTATGTCTACAGCCTGGTTTGATGAATCATTACAGGGACTTACTCCAATGGATCAGTAATTTTTGGGGTGTCCCACAAGGGACATTGATGTCTTTGTTTCATAGGTTCATAGGTTCATAGGTTCATACTAGGCTATCTGCCCAAGGGCATTTATAAGCCTAGCCCATAGTTATGTGGCTTTCGCCACCCCTTTAGTTTGAATAAAAACTATGCCTATCATTTTGCTGTGCCTCTGTCAAGCAGTGACACTGAAGTAATCCCTGGGGTATATCTGCAATCTCCCATCCATTGGTCAAGATTCCTCTTGAACAAGGCCAGAGAGGTGCTCTGCCTCACATGTACCGGGATTTTGTTCCACAGCATAGGGAGTCTCTGGGTGATGAATCTGTCCCTCCAGCACGTTCTATTTATAACCGTGTCAAGGTTTAAGTCTCCGCCCTTGTGGTTCTGAGGGATCTAGATTTTTGAGGTGAAGCATATTCATCAAATCTGGGTTTGACATGGCCTTATATGTCAGGCACAGGTCACCTCTGAGCAAGCGGTATGAGACTGAATAGAGCTGGAGTTCTTTCAGTCGGGCAGCATAAGACATATTTTTGAGACCCTTTATCCTTTTGGTGAGGAACTTTTGGGGCCTTTCAAGCTGCAGCAGGTGTCTGGTCAGATACATTCCAACGGGGCATTGTACTCAATCATAGGTCTAATGAGTGATGAGTACAGGGGACGATGACCTCCTTGATCTAGATGTGAATCCCTTCATGATCAGGTGGGTGATATAGAAGGTTTTCCTAACTACTTTAGCAACATGAGTGTCAAGCGAAGGCTACTGTCAACCTGGGTCCCCAGATCTCTGACGACTTTTTCTGTGCTCAGTGGATTGCCACCTATATGGTAGCTAGGGGTAACCTTGTTTTTCCCGAAGGGTATGACTATGCATTTTTGGCGTTTAACTTCAGGCCATGGCTCTGGCACCAGTTATCCATTTCTGTGAGGCCCTTCTGGAGGATATCTGTGTCAGATGTGTTTTCGACTATGGTGCCCAGTTTGCAGTCATCTGCAAACTTTGTCAGCCATAACCCTCCTGTGTTTGCTTGTACTTCAGAAAAGTAGATGCCGAACAAGAGTGGACCCAGGACTGAGCCCTGTGGGACACCACTTGTGACAGGCTTTGAGTCTGACATGGCTCCAGCAACTCTGACCCTGTGGGTTCTGTCACTTAGCCAGTTTGCAACCCATCTTGTGATGTATGGGTTTACATTCAAGCTGATGAGTTTTTCGATGATACCTGAGTGGAGTATTGTGTGAAGGCCTTTGCCAGGTCGAGGTAGGCTGTATGGACTGCCTTTCCCTCATCAATGGCCTTGGTGACTGTCTCGAAAAAGTCAACCAAGTTTAAGAGGCAGGATCTGCCTTTGACAAAGCCAAACTGGGTTGGATCCAAAGTCTGCAAGTTCCTATGTCTTTATTTATGAGTTCCATTATGATCCTCTCCATGGCTTTGCAGATAAGGCTTGTCAAGCTAATGGGCGGTAATTTCCAGGGTCTGTGGAGGCACGCCCTTATGAAGTGGGATCACAGTCGCCGTCGCCACTCCTTGGGTATGTATCCTGAGGTGAGGCTAAGATTAAACAGCTGTCCTAACTGTGGGTTTAATTCCTCATTGAGTTCATGAAGCACACAGCCGGGGACACCATCCGGTCCCATGGATGCTGTGTTTTTGCCTTAGTGAGGCAGTTCTCACCTGGGCGTTGGAGATGTTTGGGGGCTACAATCCTCTGGAATAGATATCTCTCCTTTTGGGGGTGAGTTTGCACTGAACCTGTCAGCCAGTATGTTGGCAATGTGTGTAGGTTCAGTAATTTTCACATCATTTTGAACTAATTCTGAGCATATCTGGGAGTTTCCTCCTAGGTTTCTAACATAGCTAAAGAAGGCCTTATGATTCTCTTTAGAGTCCTTGGCGATTTTTCTCTCAAAATTTGCCTTGGATGATTTTATGAGAGCTCTTAGTTTTTTACTTATAATGATCAAAGGTGTCTTACCTTTCAAGGATTTTGCTCTATCTTGTAGTAGCTTCCTCGTTTTGTTGTAGAGCTTGTTTATGGCTGGGGTCCACCAGACTGGACGCTTGCCTTTGGTACAGAGAGTCTTAGTTTTGTTTGGGATTGCCTGATCCATGCAGTCCTGTAGGTGCTGGTAGAAGGCATTTGTAAGTGATTCAGCGGTTTGAGTTCATAGGTCCATAGGTTCATAGGTTCATACTAGGCTATCTGCCCAAGGGCATTTATAAGCCTAGCCCATAGTTATGTGGCTTTTGCCACCCCTTTAGTTTGAATAAAAACTATGCCTATCATTTTGCTGTGCCTCTGTCAAGCAGTGACGCTGAAGTAATCCCTGGGGTATATCTGCAATCTCCCATCCATTGGTCAAGATTCCTCTTGAACAAGACCAGAGAGGTGCTCTGCCTCACATGTACCGGGATTTTGTTCCACAGCATAGGGAGTCTCTGGGTGATGAATCTGTCCCTCCAGCACGTTCTATTTATAACCGTGTCAAGGTTTAAGTCTCCCGCCCTTGTGGTTCTGTAATGTTTACCACTGGCTCAGGGGCCTTAAAGTAGACCACACTAGTTTTTAGAAGTGTGAAATCGGCTTTTGAGAAGTTTTTCACTGTGGTCTTTTTTGTTTCAGGTGGGGGCGGGATGAGGACCTCCAGCGAGATTAGTTTATGATCTGATCTCACCAGTGAGGGGTATACTTCCGGTGTTGAACATTTTGATCCCATGTTCGTGATGATGAGATCAAGTATGTTTTCTCCTCTTGTGGGGATGGTGACTAGTTGTTCCATGGCATTTGAGTTTATGAACTCCAGGAATCTTTGGGTTAGAGTGTTCGGGCTTGAGTAGTGTTCCCAGTCTATATTAGGGTAGTTGAAGTCACCTAGTATGATGGTGTTTGGAGATACATTTATCCCTCAATGTTTTCAGGAAGGCCATGTGAGGTTCCTGAGTTTGAGAGGGTGGCCTGTAACATGCTACAAATTGCAGAGCAGTCTTGCCTATGGTTAATTGCACCTGGATGGTCTCCGATGCATCGTGCGTTGCCACCAACCTTGAGGTGTGGGTGTCCTTTATGAATATGGACACCCCTCCTTTCTTGGTGTTGTCGGATTTTGGGGCGGGCATGATATGAGGTGAAACCTGTTAGTGCTGGGGTGCTCTCAGGAGCCTTGAACCAGGTTTCTGTCACAGCACAGACATCGATGTTCTCCATATTGAGAAGGGCCTCAAGTGCGTGCATCTTGAGATTGAGACTTCTGGCATTGAGCAGCATTACCCTTAGTTTTTTCCTTTTGGTGTTCTAGGGTGGTAGGTTTAGAATTTGAGCCTTGCCTAAAAAGGCACTATGGGGTGGCAAGAGCCTTTGCCAATATCCGGAAGCCCAGGGTGACAGGTGCAAGCCGTCCCTTGCGAAGCAGCGTGGCTTGTCCAGCATGTCATCCCAGGCAGACAGACATTGGATCCCCTTTGAATGACACCAGAATTTAAGCCAATTATTAAAGCTGATCATCTTATCACTGTATTGTGGCATCATTCTAGGTGAAGGTAGGATACTGCTCAAGGTCAGGGTCATACCTGCCTGGGCTACATAATCAGAGAGCTCCTCGATGTCCCTTTTCATGTAGTCCAAGAAGGTACGTCTCAGGTCGTTGACACCAGTGTGGACAATGACTGAGTCGTACTTGTACCTGCTGTTGAGAGACCTGAGTGCTTGCATTATGTGGCGGATTCTAGCGCC
This sequence comes from Protopterus annectens, assembly GCF_019279795.1. Lineage (NCBI taxonomy): Eukaryota > Metazoa > Chordata > Ceratodontiformes > Protopteridae > Protopterus > Protopterus annectens. The sequence continues at coordinate 870,710,382 of NC_056732.1, forward strand.
CGACAGGCAGCTTACTGTGACCTTCTCTTTACTCAGTCTGTTGAGCGGGACGTCAGTGTGTCTGACTATGGAATCACCAATGACAAGTGTGTCTGGCATTTTGTTTGGCCTTAAGGGCTGTGACTGTTTGACACTCTGACTGTGTGGTCTATGTGTTGCATGTGTTAGGTCGTGAGGTGGTAGTTGTTTGGGTGTCTGCTTTGGTGGCCTCTGCTGTTTTGGTAAATTTTTGATCAGAGCCTCCGAGTATGTCTTTGTGTGAGTATGTGTATGATTTGAAGTTGTGATGGTACCATGTGTGACTGGGTATGTATTGTGTGTGGTTACCTTCTCCTCCTGTCTGGTCTTGCCAGTCCTATGTTGAGAGAGCTCAGCCTCCAGTTTGGCCGTATAGTTGCATCTCTCGCATGTATTTGTGTTTTGTGGGAGAAGGAGAGGATTGTCTGTGTACATGAGGCAGTTGTAACATTGCCTCAATATTCCCAGGTTCACCAGTTGAGCTGGAGAGGACACTAGCAACTGATCCCTCGACATACTAGAAGTAGTAGATAAAGAGACTTTCAAAGGACTCCGGGGGAAGTGGGTTTTAGGCTGGTGGGGTACTATCTATAATAAGAGTGCTTTATCAAGGTGCAAGTACTGTAGGAGTAAGTGCTAGGCTTTACAGATAGAGAATAGTCTACTTGGGAATCAAGTAGAGATGAACTTTTCAGTTATACGATATGCTGGTTAGATCAGCAGTACAGCTCGAGGAAGGTAGTTTTAAGGGAAAATTGGAAGATTAGACCTGGCGGGTCATGTTTACACCTCCGTAGAGCACGCACCCCTTGCACTCGCACATGTTTTGTGGGCACGTTGAGGTTGCGGTGGCACGCCCTCATAAATATTCATATGGTGCTTGCGCCGAAATTCATGAATATTTCACTTAAAAAGTTAATAAAACAACTGGTATTGCATTAACACAAATTTTCTGAAGCATAACAAGTAAGAAACTCTTAAGATATGTAATTATTTACTGATTGTAACCCTCGGTGATTTGCCACAAAATCGTCAAATTTGCACAAGAGACACGGTAAAACTATGAGGTAAAATCAGTGACATTCTGCATTTAAATTCTGGAAAATTCAGACTTAGGCATATGGTAATGTGTGATTTGATAAGTTAATTCCATTCAATATTGACTAAACATTGGTTTTGCTGTTTCCTCTCATTTTATGCAATTTGATAAGTTTCTGATTTTTAGATTCTCTTTATAGTCTCAAACCCAATACTTATGAATTTAAGTGCACTGACAAGGCTCTAAAACAATATAAACAAGTCAGCAACTTTCATTCTGAATCATTGATGGATACAAACTTTATCCCAATGACTGAGAAAGCCTGTGGCTTTTCTGGCAGACACTGAGTGCAGGATATGCATTAAGTATTTGACTGGACACCAGACCGGTGCCTGTGCAGCAGCAAGCAACACCCAAATCTGCCAAGACTCTGCCCCAAACTGTCCTTATTGAAGTGTAGAGCACGAATTACCAAGTACTAGTCCCTCAGTCTAAAATTACAAACAGACAAAAAAAAATGATTGAGTACAAATGTCTAATGATTCGACAAGGCAGATTCTCTTCAGCTAATTAAAACCATTTGATTTATACAGCTTCAGATGTTACAGTTTAAAGAAAAAAAATATTGCAATATGACCGATGCTTAATTTTTTTTTACAGAAAGTGGAGTTCCATATGTTAAGTTTACCTTAACATTAGATATTTGAATGATCACTGCTGCAGTATCTTCAGCTATATCTGTTATTTCCTGCCAAGGGTATAACAGCTGTCTTATACTGGACTGACTCCGATGGATCAGTTATTTTTGGGGTGTCCCACAAGAGACATTGATGTCTTTATTTCAAGATTAGACCTGGCGGGTCATATTTACACCTCTGTAGAGCACTTGTACACGCCCCTTACACTCGCACACATTTCCTGTGCATGTCGAGGTTGCGGCGGCACGCCCTCATAAATATTCATATGGCGCTGCTGCACCATCTCTAATGAGGATGCTCAGCGCAAGGCTAAAACCATCCTTGCACCGAGCTTCATGAATATTTCACTTAAAGGTTAATAAAACAACTGGTCTTGCATTAACACACATTTTCTGAAACATAACAAGTAAGAAACTCTTAAGATATGTAATTATTTACTGATTGTAACCCTCGGTGATTTGCCACAAAATCGTCAAATTTGCACAAGAGACACGGTAAAACTATGAGGTAAAATCAGTGACATTCTGCAATAAAATTCAGGAAAATTCAGACTTAGGCATGTGGTAATGTGTAATTTGATAAGTTAATTCCATTCAATATTGATAAACATTGGTTTTGTTGTTTCCTCTCATTTTATGCAATTTGATAAGTTTCTGATTTTTAGATTCTCTTTATAGTCTCAAACCCAATACTTATGAATTTAAATGCACTGACAAGGCTCTAAAACAATATAAACAGGTCAGCAACTTTAATTCTGACTCATTGATGGATACCAACTTTATCCCAATGATTGAGAAAGCCGGTGGCTTTTCTGGAAGACACTGGGTGCAGGATACACATTAAATATTTGACTGGATGCCAGACCGGTGCCAGCGCAGCAAACAACACCCAAATCTGCCAAGACTCTGCCCCAAACTGTCCTTATTGAAGTGTAGAGCACCTATTACCAAGTACCAGTCCCTCAGTCTAAAATTACAAACAGACAAAAAAATGATTGAGTACAAATGTCTAATGATTCGACAAGGCAGATTCTCTTCAGCTAATTAAAACCATTTGATTTACACAGCTTCAGATATTACAGTTTAAAGAAAAAAAATATTGCAATGTGACCGATGCTTAATTTTTTTTCACAGAAAGTGGAGTTCCATATGTTAAGTTTACCTTAACATTAGATATTTGAATGATCACTGCTGCAGTATCCTAAGCTATATCTGTTATTTCCTGCCAAGGATATAACAGCTGGTTTATATCCTTTGCAGGGTATAACCCATATAGATAAGGCTACTGCAGGAGGTGATCAGTAAGAAGAATAACAAGTTTCATGTCACTTATTTATTAGGAAATTTGATATCTACTGGGTGTTTGCTGTGCTCAGCTCATAGCTCTCCATAGGTAGACAATAGGTATGCCATCCAGAAGACAATTTAGGAGTCTAACCCAAATCCCTAATTACCCTGAGCAACCTTAGAATTAACCTATCTGCCATGAGAGGAGTGGTTTCTGCCCCAGAAATTGTAGTTTATTGGCTGTTTGGGCAGTTTTTTTCCCATCTCTTTCAACATTCTGGATTAAAACCCTGCATTTATACTTGATTCCCACCTTTCTTGTAACAAGTCTACTCCAGATACAGATTTGCTGTCTCCAGGACTGTTTGTAAGCTTCTGAGTGGTGCCAAAGTCTGCTCTTCAATTTTTCCCTTAGATCTACTAGTTCTCTCCTCTCCTGCACCTATACTAGCTTATTAGTGTAGCACTTTACCAGACTTCTTGTAGCAATTATTGTAGCACACAACGTGCTAGCAGCACTAAATGTTCTACAAGGAAACAGCTCCAGTACTTATTATTAATGCCCACCCCTCCAGGCATGTCCAAAGGTCAGTACCCTGTGTTTTCTCCTATTAACTTAGTGAACCTGGGCATCCTGAGGCAATGTAGCAACTGCCTCATGTACACTGACAACCCTCTCTTCTTACCTTCCAACACTCAGACTTGAGAGAGATGCACTTATATAACCAAACTGGAAGACACACACTCTCCAGCCAAGACCGGAAGAGCTGGTCAAGAGAAGAAGGTTAGCTCTTGCACCACACCACATGGAACACATAACCCTCCAGAACACACACCAACACTGCCTTCACATAAAAACACAAACCACACACCCACCTTTGTGGAGGCTGTCAATAAAAAATCTATCCAAACAGCAGAGACCTCCAAGGCAGAAAAGCATCCGACCACCACAACACAACACTAATCATGCGACATATAACTATCCTAAACATTGTGCCACTCAACCAAAGCCACTAGGGCAAAACAGCATGCCCAACACACTAGTCATAGGTGACTTGATAGTGAGGCACACTGATGTCCCACTTACTGGGCTGAATAAGGAGAAAGTAACTGCCTGTTATGTGACAGGATCCACCACATAACACACGGACTCATGTCCCTCAACAAGTACAAATATGAGTCTGTCATTGTACAAGTGGGTGTGAATGACCTGAGATGTACCTCACTGGACTACATGAAAAGAGACATGGAGGAGCTCTTGGATTATGTAGCCCAGGCAAGTATGATCCCAACCCTGAGGAGCATCCTACCATCACCCATAATGATACCACAGTACAAGCAGAAAATGATTGAATTCAAGAATTGGCTAAGTTTCTGTTGTCATTCTAATGCAATGCAGTATGCTTTGCCAGAGATAGCCTGCATCTGTCAACCCTGGGCTTCTGGATACTGGCCAAGGCTCTCGCCAGCCCTATAGTGACTTTTTAGGCAGTGTTTCAAAGACAAAATTACCACTGTAACAGCTACAAACACATTCAATCTGATGGTCATGCTGCTCAATGCTGGAAGTCTAAATCTCAAAACGCACTCACTCGAATCACTCCTCAAAAAGGAGAACATTGACATTTGTGCTGTAACAGAGACCTAGTTTAAAGCAGCAGAAAGCACCCCTGCACTACCAGGCTATAACTCATTCCACACCTTTCGGCCCCAGAACTTGGACTGAAGCTTCAAATGTGGTGGTGCTTCCATATTCATAAAGGATGAGAACACCTCCAGACTAGTACCCCAATATAATAAGTCATAGATACTTCAGGTGCAGAAAACATTGGGTACAACAGTGATTCAGGCTGCAGCCTGCTATAGGTGCCCAACCATGTCCCAAGACTCAGACTCCGCATTCCTAAGCACCCTGGAGAATATTAGGGTCCAACCTAACACTCTCATACTGGACAACTTCAACTACCCCAACATTCAATGGGAAAACTACTCATGTACCAATACACTTGCCCAATGTTTCCTGGAATTCATTAATTCCAATGCCTTGGACCAGCTCATTCTTACCCCCACTAGAGGTAGCAACATCCTTGACCTGGTCGTTACTAACATGGGTGACCATTGCTCTACACCAATAGTCAACTCCTCCCTGGTTAGATCCGACCACAAACTAATCACCTTGGGAATACACATCCCTTCCACCTCCCCGCAAAGGTAACCACCATGGAAAACTTCTTCAAAGCTAACATTGGGCTCCTAAAACCAGAGGTGGTTAACTTCACGGCACTCATGCAAATGGAGTATAGTTGCATGATTGCTGAATCATTCACCAGTACACTGCACGAACACATGCACAAATGCATGGATCTCACCATACCCAATAGAAACAAGACACTCTTCTCCAAAAAGAGGAAGCCAATCTGGTGGTCCCCTGCCACAAGCAAACTCTACAACAGAAGGAGGAAACTGATGCGAAAGAAGGTGAAGTCCCAAGACTGGAAAAACTTCCTTATCAGCCTCAACAAAAAGTTGAGATCCCTCATCAAATCCTCTAAAACTAGCTATGAAAACAGGATTGCAGCAGATAGGAAAGTCAGCCACAAGGCCTTCTATAGTTATGTAAAGAATCTCCATGGCAATACCCAGATTTGCTCTGAGCTACTGCACAATGTTACCTCCTATACAAAGCCAACAGATATTGCCAATATACTGGTCGGCAGATTCAGTGCCAACTTTACCCCCCCCCCCCAAAGGACCAATCACAATACCAGTAGATCACCAGGAACCCAGTAAGAATACAGCTTATATGGGACCTGATAATATCCCTTGCTGTGTTCTACATGAACTACAGAGTGAACTGGCACTTCACCTGTGTGCCCTGTTCAACCACAGCCTCACCTCAGGCTTTGTCCCTACTGAGTGGCACACTGCTGCAGTCACCCCCCCCCCCACAAAGCAGGAACGATTACAGATCCTGGAAACTATCGCTCCATTAGCCTGATGAGTCTGATATGCAAAGCTATGGAAAGTATCATCATGGACCTAATAAACAAGGATACAGGGAATTTCCAAACTCTGGATCCCACACAGTTTGGTTTTGTGAAGGGTAGATCATGTCTGCTGAACCTGTTCAACTTCTTTGAGTCAATCACCAGAGTGGTAGATGAAGGCAAGGTGGTTGATACTGCCTACCTTGATCTGGCCAAGGCCTTTGATGTCATTCCCCACTCAGGAATCATAGAAAAACCTCATTAAGCTAGGCATCAACCCACATATCACTAGGTGGGTTTCAAACTGGCTCATAGATTGAACCCACAGTGTGAAAGTAGCTGACTCCAAGTCAGACTGCTGACCAGTCACAAGTGGAGTCCCACAGGGTTCGTCCTGGGTCCTCTCCTGTTTGGTATTTACTTCTCTGAAGTCCAGGCCAACACGAAGGGACTCTAGCTGACAGACTTCACAGACGATTGCAAGTTGAGAGCTATTATTAACTCCCCAAGTGATTTTGACATCCTACAGAAAGGCCTCACTGAGACCAACGACTGGTATCAGAACCATGGCCTTAAGCTCAATGCCAAAAGATGTGTCATCATCCCCTTTGGGAAAAAAACCATTTCCCATGAATTATTTCATTGATGGTAGTCCACTGAAGACAGAAGGTGTTAGCAACCTCTCTTTTGACCACCACATTGCTACTGTGGTCAGAAAGTCCTTCTATGTGGCATATATCATTACTAAAGGTTTTGCATCCAAAATGAAAGAAAGAGGCCATTGTCTCTCTCTACTCTTCCCTCATTTGGCCAATCATTGAGTACAAGGCCCCATTTGGCATGTACCTCACTAGACACCTGCAACAACTGGAGAGGCCGCAAAAGTAACTCACAAAGAGGATCCTAGGCCTTAAACACTTGTCCTCTATGGACAGAATCAAACAACTCTGACTCTTCTCTGTCTCATATCGCCTACTTAGAGGCGATCTCTGCTTGACATACAAAGCCATGTCTGACCCAGCTCTGTTAGAAATGCTACATTTAAAGAAATCCAACTCTCCTCACCACACAGTCCAGAGACCTCTACCTCATTACCACAATCAACAGAACATGCTGGAGGGACAGGTTCATAACCCAGAGACTGCCCATGCTATGGAACAGACTTCCCATATATGTCAAACAGAGTACCTCACTGGCCCTCTTCAAGAGAAATCTTGATGAGTGGATGGGAAATAGAAAATTCACCCTGGGGATCACTCCAGTGGCTCTACTCAACAGTGGCAATGGGAACTAAGGTCGGGTGGCACGATGCCAGGGTCATCCTATGTGCTAGGTTTGTAAAGGGTCCAGGGCCATTAGCCTAGTACACACCTATGAAACTAAATGAAAACTGTGGGAGCTAAACCTTGCCCCTCAGGAAGTACTTCATTAATAGGTCATCACCCTCATCCTCTCTGCAAACTACCATACAACAAATAATGATTCCATTCTTAACAACATTGAACATCATTGTTTTTCCTTGTTGTAATTACTCAAAGTCATACCTCTCAACCATGCCAAATTCCTCTGCCATTACCATTTTTTTGGTCCAAATAATGGGGTGCCACAAATTCATGAGTGGCTCCCTTTATTTCCGATTTCCCGGCTTTTTTTTCAGTCTTTTATTTTTCAGCTGATGTTATCACATGCAGAGGTGCATGCAATGACATCAGCATCATGAGCAGCCTGTCGGAATTTGGCAGCAGTGAAATTTAAATTTAACAGTCAGCAGCCGCAATGTTTCCCGCCTGAGTTACAGTCAGCAGCAGCAGCAGCAGTGATGTTTCCCTTTCCTGAGTTAACAGTCAGCACTCAGCAGCACTATACCCACTCAGCACCCACCCGTGTCCCCAGGATACGAAGGATGAAGACATTTGCTTTCTCCAGGGGTGGCTGGAGCCTTGACCTTTAGGTAAGTAAAGAAAAACAAAAAAGAAAAGCAACATAAATATCATTATTTTAACAGACCGTTTGATCCTGCTTTGCTGATTCCTTTGTCCACAGAACCAGGAAAGTAAAAGTGAATAGTAATGGCAATGCTTATACCTCCTTGGGTGTTGGCTGCTTGACGTTGCTTGTTCGTTTGGAAGCTTGTGTTTTTTTTTCTTCTTTTTTAGGTTCAGTTAGTGCCTGATGATATCAGACAGTAAGAGCCACTTCTTGTGTACAGTTATAATTATAAACGAAGGATCGATCAATGTAGTTTGTCTTTATTTAAAATTCAGCCCGAATCAGGGGAGAATAAAAGTTTCTTTACAGCAATGTTTTTTATACCCACCGACCATGCTACACGTAATGCTTGCATAGAAAATCAGATACAATAAACGTTGAGTTTATCAAAACACCACTTTCTTAGCATTAAAAGCTAAATGTGTTTTAAGTGTTGCTCTTTGCTTACACCAGTTACATTTATGACATTCAACCATACGATTTAGGCATAGTGCTGTGCTTTTTGCATTCATTTCTCATAATTTACTGATGTTCTTTATAAGGTTAGATCAGTTTAAGGCTAAATATGTTACTGATTAATTTTTATTTATTTTTTATTTATTTTACATTTGTTGACCGGGCTAGTTTAGCTGGATACATGTCCTTTTTCAGTAGAGGCCCGGGGAGAAAAGTTCCAACATAATGAGAAGACAACAATACATTTACATTCAGAGAAAATAGGATTAACATACGTATAAAAGAAAACAGCAGGCAATACATGTTAATTATTTAACATTCTTATAATAAGGAGAATAGTTTAAAACATGGTTGCATTGAGAAGCCGAAAGGTTGAGATTATAATCTCTGAAATGGTGATGAGACTAAGGTGGTATTAGATTATCGGGTTTAGCCTGGTTTAGGACAAGGACATAACCAGTGTGACTTAAGGAATTCTTTGTGATTATTTTTGAATTCATTAAGTGAGGTAATAAGTCTTAGGTTGTTTGGAAGGGAATTCCAAGGTTTTCCTACGGAGTTGGCATAGAGAGCATCTCCACCCGATTTCTTTAATTTAATGGTTTGTATCTGAACACTATTTGCTGATCGAAGGCAGTTTAGGTTAGAGTAGGGGGTTAGTATTTTGCTCAGAGAGGGGGTTCTATCAGGTTGGTTGATTATCTTAAATGCTTCAGTAAGTTGGTTGAGTTTGAGAAGACTGGGCAGTTCCAACCAGCCAAGTTTCTTTAGGTTAAGGCAATGGTGAGTACAATAAGGTGTTCCTGTTATAAATCTGGCAATGTGATTATAGGCAACAGAGAGCATATTGAGCTCACGCTTATTGAGGAAAGAAAGTACTGGGGAGGTGTACAAGAGGGTGGAGAGGAGATGAGTGCGAGCAATGGTTAGTTTGGCATGAGGGGTCAAAAAGTTCTTTATACGGTACATTGAGCTGAGTTTCTTGTTTACTGTCTTAATGGATTGGCTAACGTGCATGTCAAATTTAAGCTTTAGTCGATAGTCACACCTAATAGTTTGGTGTTGGAGACAGGCTCTATGATGGTGCCATTGGTGGATTCTACATGGAAGGTCATATTGTTAGGAATTGGAAGTTCTTTTCCAAGGGGAGTGGATACTGAGGGGAAAAATAGCAGCAGCTTGGTTTTTGTTGAATTAAGTATGAGTTTCAATTCAGAGAACCATTTTTCAACTAAAGCAAAACAGTGTTGGGTTTTTGCTTGGAGTTGTGGGAGAGAGATGTCAGAACAGATCAGGGTGGAGTCATCTGCATATTGGATGCAGGTGGCTTTGGGTATGACTGAGTGAAGATCATTAATGAAGACGTAGAAAAGAAGGGGACCAAGTATAGAGCCCTGAGGGACACCAATGGTGTTGGGGAGCAGGTCAGATAGCCTGTTTTGCCATTGGACAGCTTGTTGCCTACCAGTGAGGTAAGCATTGAACCAACTTAGGGCTAGGTTGTCAAGATGTAGGCTTTCCAGGGTGTGGAGCAGAAGCTGGTGATTGACCATGTCGAAGGCTTTCTATAGGTCAAGAAAGAGAGCAGAGGATATTAATTTGTTATTGCGGTTGTTATTGACTGAGTCAACAAAGGAGAGGAGGGCAGTGGTTGTACTATGATAGGGGCGAAAGCCATGTTGGGAATTGGACAAAAGACTGTTAAGGGTTAGGTAGTTTAGGAGTTGCTTGTGAATACACCGCTCCATGATTTTAGCTATTGGAGACAAAATTGCTATCGGTCTGTAGTTGGATGTTTCCGTGGAGGTGCCTCCTTTATGAAGAGGGATGATATATGAGATTTTCCAAATAGATGGGATGGTAGCTTCATTTATAGTTCTGTTAATCAAGATTGATATGGGATAGGCAATAGCGTCTGACGCAATTTGTAGGTATTCCGCTGGGAGGTGATCCGCCGCTAGGGTGGTTGGTTTTAGTTTTTTTAAAAGGGAACGGATATAGGAGGTAGATACTGGTTCTAATTTAAAGGAAAGTGGAGCTGAGTCATTAGTATGAGTGAGCGATGAGGAAGTAGTAGTTAGCTGGCTAGCTAGGGACTGGATAGTCTCGGTAAAAAAGGAGTTGAAGGCGTTGGCTATTTCTACTGGATCTTTCCCAATAAGTTTCTCAGGGGTGGGGGTAGTAGATTTACCAGGATGAAGGAGGTTATTGAATCCAGCCCAGAACTTCTTTGGGTTATTCTGGTGTTTGTCCTGGAGGTGGCAGAAATACTGTTTTTTATCTTGAGTAATGGCTGTTTTAGTAGAGTTTCTAAGCTGTTGAAATTTAATGCGATCTAGGGGAGTTTTAGTAGCTCTCCATTTATCCCAGGTCTGGTCTCGGAGTTTAATTTTAGTTTTAGTTTCTCGAGTTAGCCAAGGTGCTATCCGTTCTTTGGATCTGATTTGTCGATTTGGGGCATGAGAGTCAAGTATGTTAAGGAATGTGCCATTAAAGTAAGTAACACTCTCCTGTAGGGGTAGGGTTTTTAGGATGGACCAGTTACAGGACTTAAGTTCTGCAAGGAATTGTTGTACATTAAATTTCTTCTTTCTTAAGTTCTTATGCAAAGATTCTTTATCAGTAACTATGTGGGGTGTAGCATATAAGTACTAGCTATTCTTAAAAAAAAGAAAGAAGGTAATCTTTCTAACTGTGCTGTGATAATTGAAGGTTGGTGTTGTACTTTTTGATGTTCTCATGTTGTGTGTAATTCCTGCCGGATTCTGCCTGCCCAGTCATGAGCAGAGAAAAGCTGAGTTAGCTTGCATGTTCTGCAGAGAAACTGAAAGTAAAAGTTGTGCTGCTGTTTTTAAGGGCTTATTTATCCAGTGAATTTCCTGAGTACTACAAACCAACTTCATTTTCCACTCATTTCTGTAACTTTCCCAGCCACTCTAATGTATAAACAAGCACACACACACGCACGCAAACACCTACACACACAAACACACACACACACACACACACACACACACACACACACACACACACACACACACAAGCACATGCGCACACGCACACCCACATACACCCACACACACCCACACATACCCACACACAACCACACACACACACACACCCACACACACACACACACACACACACACACACACACACACACACACACACACACACACACACACACACACACACACACACACACACACACACACACACACACACACACACACACACACACGCAGTCCTTTTGTTTACTGTTGTACTTCTTTCCTTTTCTGTACCTGCTTGCTCATTGTTTGTTGATTAGGGTCTATTTAAATCTGTGGTTTTGTTAGATTGAGATCTAGGGTTCTGTTTATAAAGTGCTGTTTTTAATTTGCCAAAAGGGAAGGATTTGAATTTTAAGTATGAACTGCAAGGAAGCTGGCAAAAAACTGTCCGTTCTTTAACTAATAGCTAACTGGCTTTGTCAAGTAAACTGATGTGATATTTCCATTTGCAAAAAATACAGTAAAGAACCTAAAGATTTGTTTTATTATGATTTGTAAAGATTATCTTGTTTCTGTTTGTTTATCTGGGGGCTGTATTCTGGCTAGAATGGCATAAGACTTTTGTCTATTTATGATATATCTGCTAGGGCTCAAAAGCAGGAAATTTTCCATGATCAGAATATAATTTTTTTTTCACTCTTGATTTTGTCTACTGCATGTGGTGTTCAAGGAAGAATGAGCCAGTATTCCAAACTACTGAGGTCCTGCTCTAGTTGTTTTTAATGGTTTTGAGGAGTGTGAAAGTATGCAGACCACCGTGTTGTCAATGTTCAGAGTTAGAGGATGAGGAAGTTGGGAGTGGTGATGGGGGGAAGTAAAATAACACTATATTCAGTAATAATGATGAAAATAAAACTGAAGTCCAGATGTTCTAATAAGTTTGAGCATTGCACTGTAGTGTATAAAAATAGCAGTTTTAAAAAAATCTTCAAATTTAATTAACAAACCATTATGGCTGAGGATGAAAAATGTAAGTTGTATAATACATCACCAAAGTGGATCGGACTGATCCAGGACAAACCTAGTCCAAGCAGCACCACAAGTGAATCACCCAGGCATTCTTTCAACATTCTTGCTGTACCAGCTCTAGTCACTGACTTACCACTCACTGTCTGTTCACTGAGAAAAAAATACAGTTGCTATGTCAGGTTATCTGTTATGTGGGTTTACTGTGGCTGATAGATGATTTAAAGATGAACTAGAAGCTTAAAAACATTTTGGCAATGTACTGTATAATGTCTGTATTCAATATTAGTCTAGGAGCAGTTAATTTTATTTTTATAAAAGAAATGTGTATTTTAGTTTGATACAAGTTCAAATATTAATCTAAATAAATACTATTGTTCTGGTTATATTTTGTGTTTAATATTTTGTCTGTTCTTCAATTTGCATTTAAAGGTTTGTATCCCACAATTCCACTGGAGCGGGTGGGGTTACATAATTGTGTATGCAAATTTATGTTAATCAGCATACTGATTTGTACCTATTTTCATGGGCCTTTGTCCAGATTTTTGATGTTTCCAGGTTGAAAGGTATGGTCAAAGCACAAACTAGAATGCTGCTATGTCCTCTCTTCTGAAACAGATATGGTTGTATTTCTACAATGTTAATATCTTTGTAGTTATTTATTTAATATAACATGACAAGAAAAAAAAAAGAATGTGCATGGTCACCATGTAGAGTAGAAGTGAAACTTCTGTAAGGAAGTGCAAAGGAGCTTATACTGTACTGTACCATTTGCTTTCCTTCGCACTTCCTTACAAAAGTTTCACTTGTACCGCATGTGGTGACCATGCACATATTTCTTTTTTGTTAAACAAAAAAATTACTATTAAATTTCCATTTATGACATAGTCAGTTATACATTTATATAAACTGAAAGCAAATCATATTAACATAATTTTAGTTGAAAACATTATACATCACTTACAATCTATCTAGCCACTGTCAGTCAAACATTACATAGCTCATTCAAATTATGCCTTCTTTTAAACTTCATTCATCATCTGCATGCATTGTTCCCACAATTTCTATTTTTTTCTGTGTAATTTTTCTTTCATACAAGCCTTAGCCAAATAATGCAACATCAGCTTCACCAGCCAAACTATCTCCTCCTCAGGCAACTTCAATACAAGTTCACCCAATGCAGCAACTTCAATACAAATTCACCCAATGCAGATAATCCCCTACCATACGCCATCCTTGTCAAATCTGCCCTCGACTGCTGAATCAGCCTTCCTGTCACTTCAGCCCAATGAAAAAGAAAAAAATTATCAACAAACTTTGCAAAAACATTTTCTGTAAAACTAACAACAGTAGCCTAGATTTGACAGTTTTTGACTTTAACACCCACCCCACTGCCAAATTGTCTGAATTAAAAAACGCTTTAAAGTTGACAAAAGGAGAGTAATCAAAAGGACAATTCTTTCTCAGCCAAACGTCTCAATTTAACCTCATTCTCATCCACTTAGCTCAAATTTTTACAAACCAAGCCACCCCCACAACCCCCTAATTTGATAGAAAACCCTGATAAATCAACTCAGCAGTGTTTTGTGACTCAGGAAAGTGAACCAACATCTGGAGCAATACCTGCTCCTTAAGGTACGGATGGGAAAGATGGTTTGCCTCTCTGCCCTTGAAAGGATGTACTTCCTCTCTAACCCTGAAAAATATCATGCCCTCTAAATCCCTGAAGATCTTGCACCAGGGATGGGAAGAACCCAATACTGGTTAGTGCAGAACCCACGTGTGTCAGATTCCCATCTAGATGGCCACACTGTGCTGCAGCATGCACCCTTGAACAGACTGAATAAATATGCAACAATATACATGCAGACCATGTACACCGACCCCACTGAATCCTCAGCATACCCCACCCGATTTTTTTCCCTAGCTTACCTAACCAGGAGACACCACCTAAGCTGTCCACCATTGTGGCCAGCCAAATATCCAGATGCCTCACTTTCCAATTTCAACAACTGATCCACAGATGTCCATTTGCGGAACCATTGATCATACCACATCCATGCATTTCCAGAATATAACTGCTGAGCCTCACAAATCTGTAAAAAAGCTAAAAGAGGTAAAGCCTTTTAACTATTCTTCTCCAAGTAGACCACCATATAATACACAAACCAAAGCACCCAGTTCTCCCACATCCTTGCTCTAAACTTTCAAACCCTCCTCTGCCACTAACACTGCCAAAATGTCCTTATTATTTGATATGTCAGATTCCACAAAATGCTGCACACCATCCACATCAATTAATTCAAATATGTCAAAATACTTTCCTTTCCACATCATCTCTTTAACAGACATAGGGATATGTGGGGTAAGGAAAACCTCTCCCTCTGTGGTTGTCTATGCCTGAAAAGCCAACGAGGCCCCTGGTCAAATCCCAAAATCTGAGCCTACATCTTGCTCCAAGGAATCACCATGATCCAAACTTGATCCTGCACTCCCCTACAGTGAAGCTCTCTCATCATCTCCACTCAGCACCTCACTCTGCACCTGCTCAACTACTCGTAAGGGATACTGGTCATCCCCTCCATCTATGACATCAACATTTTGAAACACTTTGCCTATGCCTTCCCTCACAAAATCCCCATACCCAGGTGCCATCAGTTCCATATTACGTAAACCTAACCCTGACATAATATCATTAAATGCAACTGCATCTGAACTCAATCCAGTAGCCAGACCACCAATGACAAAGTCAACTACCAACTTCTTGGCTTACTCCCATCTGGCAACAGGAGTCTTTCTTTCTGACTGCACTCCCATTTTCCACCCAGCTGTACTGGAACCACCCGATGTAGAGGACTCTTCCCCCTGGCACTTCTTGAAACAACTTCTTTTTTTGAGACACAATAGCTGCCCATCTTTCCTTCCCATCTGGAAAAGAAAGAAAGAAAACATGAATATCCACAAAAAGAGAAAAAAAGTACCTAAGCCTTTACCAGAAAAGAAGCAAATCCTGTATTCAAAAGAAATTAAATGTATGGCACTTAGCTACTACCCTTACCAAAACTTACTTCATTTCCTGCCTCACAAGTAGACAACACAAAACCAATGGTTGGCAAACACAGAGCCCCTGAACAGGAGTGTACCTGCCCAAAAGTCAGTCCACCACCTGCTTCCTAAATTCAATATCTGTACTAAAATTGTGTATGAAAACCTACCATTATACACACTCCCAGCTATGTTTACTCTGCTTGCCCAACACTCACCAGTGGCTACAACCCAAACAAGTTAGCTGTCTATATTAACACTGAATTCCCTATTATTCGTATTATATTATTTATTTATTTTTTTTTTTGTAATAGTGATCTGATGGTTTAAAGGAATCACAGACTTCAGCAAACAAAAACCTAACCAACAATTCCACATGACACATGCCAATATACCTCTCAACATCTTAGCACAGGAAATCTAGACAACAGCCTGCCCATATGGAAACAAAGTCATAAAAGCAGGGAATATTAAAACCCGACCCTTTACCTTGTGTTGTAAATATGCACTTTAACCATAATGTAAACTCCCAACACCTCTTTTAACGTAGTGACTTGCTAAAATACATGCTTTTCAACCTCTTAGCATCAGAAATCTGGAAAGAGCCTAATATAATGGGGGAAACAAAGCCTTAAAAAGGGGACACATCTTAAATATTGCTCTTATGAATGTAGAAAGTAGACTGAATAACAGGTTTGTGTTAGCATGCATTTTCGGAAGGGTATAAAGTCTGAAACTCAAATATTTGTCATTATTTAGTGACTTCAATCCTCTGTGACTTGTCAGAAAACCACACATTTCTTGAGAAACAGACCAAAATATGATGCAAGAATCTGACAGTCTGTGAAAATCTGGACAGTTGAGAGGTATGGTCAGTTAAGCAGAATGTTCACCACATACACTTGCCTAACTAATGGTTGAATGTACCCAGCTGCAACTGCATATACGCATTAAACAACTGCTATGCACAGGTGCTTCTAAGCCCACAAACAGCTGTAGCTGACAGCTCTGAGCCAGTGTAGACCACAGGAAAAGAAGAAACCAAAGTAAACCACGTCGATTGAACCTGGACCGACAAAAGGTAAACTGACTAAAGATATACAGAATGAAGCAGTGTGAACAACAGCTAAAAAAACATAGAAACCAGCCTAATACCCTCTGCATGCAACAGAAGCTTGATCCTACAATTTGAAACAAATGGGGAAACTAGCCAAACCACCAAAGAACAAACAACAAAACATAACCATAGACTAAAGTGATAAAAGATCAGACTCCCAAAAACAAAACCCCCCATGTGAAACACAAACCAGAAATACATAAGGAAACCACCTGCAATGGCTATCACATGAACAAGTGTCCCTCTACCAAGCAGCATCCAAAATAAATAAAATTCAACACCTAATAAAAAAGTGAACTAAATATTTTTAATGTCTAACTACTGCCTGTCCCACTGCACCAACTCATCTTCATAAGACAGGGCTGTTCATTCCTACACAGGAAAGAAAAAAAAAATACTCCAAAGCCAAAAGTGAACCGTGGCTTACCTGGACCAACGCACCTACTACTGGTTGTCTCTGATGTGACTTGCTGTCCATGGTCAGCAAGCTCACACCAAAATCTGATTCAACCACCCCCAGATACTGCACAAATCTTAGCTAACTTCTCCTTACCACTACATCACTTCCTGTCTATTCAACCCTTCCCCAAAGCCTTAACCCTTTCTCACCTACAAGGCAGTAACAATTCCCTCACTGACGTTAGTATTGTAAACTTCTCTATACACCCTCATCCCCCCTCCCCCCACACACATACAGGTGTCTCTGGACAAATTAGTTTGGGTCAAAACTGCATTTGTAATAGGTTCATAGGTTCATAGTTTGGTACTAGGCTATCGGCCCTAAGGCCTATGCAAGCCTAGCCATAACAATTCCCTGGAAAATTTTTCCCACAATATTTACTTCTCTGGGCCCCTGTCTAGCAGGGCGACTGACATGATCCCCGGGGTGAATTTCCTATCTCCCATCCAATCATCAAGGTTCCTTTTGAAGAGGGCCAATGAGGTGCTCTGCTTGACATGTATGGGCAGTCTATTCCAGAGTATGGGGAGTCTCTGGTTCAGGAACCTATCCCTCCAGCATGTTTTGTTCATTGTGATGATAAGGTTTAGATCCCTGGAGCATGTGGCTCTGGGAGATTGGGATTTCTTTAAGTGGAGCACGTCCAACAGTTCAGGGTTTGACATGGCCTTGTATGTTAAGCAGAGATCGCCTCTGAGTAGACAATATGCCACAGAGTATAGCTGGAGTTTTTTTAGACGGTCAGCATATGGCATCTGCTTTAGGCCTGTGATTCTTTTAGTGAGGTATTTCTGTGGCCTTTCCAGTTGTTGCAGATGTCTTATGAGGTACATACCAAATGGGGCATTATACTCTATAATGGGTCTAATGAGGGTTGAGTACAGTGGGACAATGACCTCCTTTTTTTCTGGATGAAAAGCCCTTAGTGATGAGGTGTGCCACGTAGAAAGATTTCCTGACTGTTGTGGCGATGTGGTTATCGAAAGTGAGACCACTGTCCACTTGTGTCCCTAAATCTCTCATCACACTTTCGATGTTTAGTGTCCTGCCACCTATGTGGTAGTTCATGGGTACATGTTTTTTTTCCAACGGGGATGACTATACATTTCTTGGCATTAAGCTTGAGCCCATGGCTCTGACACCAGGCATCTGTTTCTGTAAGGCCCTTTTGTAGAACATCCACATAATTTGGGGATTCAATAATGGCTCCTAGGTTGCAGACATCTGCAAACTTTGTTAGCCAGAGTCCCTTAGTGTTGGCCTGTACTTCAGAGAAGTAGATGCCAAACAAGAGTGGTCCCAGGACTGAACCCTGAGGTACTCCACTTGTCACTTGTCTGGAGCTGGATTTGGAGTTGGTTACTTTTACAGTCTGGGTTTTGTCAGTAAGCCAGTTGGCAACCCATCGAGTGACGTAGGGATTTATGCCAAGCTTAGTAAGTTTATCTATGATTCCAGAGTGGGGGGTGGTGTCAAAGGCCTTGGTGAGGTCCAGATAGGCTGTGTGGACCTCCTTACCCTTGTCCACAGCTCTGGAGACCGATTCAAAGAAGTCAATCAGATTCAGGAGACAAGATCGGCCCTTCACAAACCCAAACTGGGTGGGGTCCAGTGTCTGGAGGTTGCCAATGTCTTTGTTTATAAGTTCCATGATAATGCGTTCCATGCCCTTGCAGATCAGGCTTGTCAGACTGATGGGACGGTAGTTCCCGGGATCCAAGGTGGATCCTCCCTTGTGGATCGGGATAACTGTAGCTGTGCGCCACTCAGTGGGCACAAAGCCTGAGGTGAGGCTATGATTAAACATGACACTTAGGTGGGGTGCCAGTTCATTTTGTAGTTCATGTAGTACACAGCCTGGGATGTCATCTGGTCCCATGGATGCTGTATTCTTAGCTTTGGAGAGTGCTGTTTCTACCTGTGTGGCTGTGATTATCGGAATTTGGCAATCTTTTGGAATTGAGATGGGCCCTTTAGGTGGTGAGAGGGGAGTAAAGTTGGCACTAAATCGATCTGCCAGGATACTGGCAATATCCTTGGGATCAGTATATTTAATGCCATTCTGTTGTAGCTCAGAGCAGATCTGAGCATTGCCATTTAGATTCTTGACATAACTATAGAATGCCTTGTGGTTGTCTTTGGAATCTTTGGCAATTTTATTTTTGTAACTAGCTTTTGAGGATTTTATGAGGGATCTCAGCTTCTTACTGAGGCTGGTGAGGAAGTTTTTTGCATCCTGGGATTTTCCTCTTTTCTGCAACAGTTTCTTCCTTCTGTTGTATAGTTTGTTTATAGCAGGGGCCACCAGATTGGCTTCCTTTTTTTGGAGAAGAGCATCTTGGTTCTATGTACGATGGCACGATTCATGCACGAGTGGATGTGCTCGTACAGTGCCTTAATGTAGGATTCTGCAGTCGAACTTCCAGATCCTGTCTGCGTGGATGTTGTGAAGTTTGTCACTTCTGACTTCAGTAGCATGAAGTTGGCTTTGGAGAAGTTTTTTAAGGAGGTTTCCTTACTGGGGGGGTGGGGGTGGGATGTGGATGTCAAGGGTGATTTGCTTATGGTCAGACTTGACCAATGAGGGGGTGACCACTGGTGTGGAGCATCTATCTCCCATGTTGGGAATGACCAGGTCTAGGATTTTGGAGCCCCTGGTAGGACAATGAATTAGTTGATCCAGGGCATTGGAATTTATGAATTCTAAGAATCGTTGGGAAAAGGAGTTGGTACCCGAGTAGTTTTCCCAATTAATGGCAGGGTAGTTGAAATCACCGAGTATTAGGGTGTTTGGTTGTATCTTAATATTTTCCAGTATGTTTAGGAAGGTGTAGTGAGAATCTTGGGGTATGATGGGGGATCTGTAGCAAGCTACAATTTGGACTGCAGTCTTACCTAGTGTTAATTGCACCTGGATAATTTCAGATGCATTGTGTTGGGCAACTAGCCTGGAGGTGTGAATATCCTTGGTGAATATGGACACTCCTCCACCTTTAGTGTTTCGGTCTTGGTTTTGTGGCCGAAAAGTGTGGTAAGAATTGTAGCCTGGTTTTGCAGGGGTGCTCTCTGGAGCCTTGAACCAGGTCTCAGTCACTGCACAGATATCGATGTTCTCCATTTTTAGGAGTGCCTCGAGAGAGTGCATTTTGAGGTTTAGACTTCTAGCATTGAGTAGCATTGCCTTCAGATTTTGCATGCTTGTATCTGTTATGGTGGTGGTTTTATCCTTTGAACCTTGCCTAAAAAAGGCACTATAGGGGTGGCAAGAGCTTTAGCCAGTAACTTGAATCCCAGGGGCGACAGGTGCAGACCATCTCTGGCAAAGCATCATGGTTTGTCGATTATGTCTTCCCAGGCAGACAAATACTGGATCCCCTTTGAATGACACCAGAAGCTTAGCCAATTGTTGAAGTCAATCATTTTGTCCTTATACTGTGGTATCATACTGGGCAAAGGCAGGATGCTACTCAGGGCTAGGGTCATACCTGCCTAGGTCACATGATCCAAGAGCTCTTCTATGTCTCTTTTCATGTAGTCCAGGGAGGTATGTCTCAAGTCATTTACTCCAGCATGGACAATGACAGAGTTGTATTTGTACTTGTTGTGGAGTGACTTGAGTACATGCGTTATGTGGCGGATCCTGGCACCCGACAGGCAGCTGACTGTAATTTTTTCCTTGTTCAGCCTGATGAGTGAGACATCAGTGTGCCTGACTATAGAGTCACCTATGACTAAAGTGTTGGGTACATTGTCTTGCCTTAAGGGCTGTTGGTGGGTGGCACACTGGTGTTGTGAGCTATGTGTCACTTTGGTTCTGACTGGTGTTTGTTTGCGTTTCGGCTTTGGAGGTCCTTGTTGCTTAGGCAGGTTAATGTTAAGGGCCTCCACATATGTGGGTTTAGTGTTGCTATGTGTGGGTGTTGATGGTGTGGGTTTTGAAGGGCTATGAGTTGCTAGAGGTGTAATGCAGGTGTTAGCCTTCTCCTCTTGACTGTCTAGCACAGTCTTGACCGGAGAGCTTTGCTTCCAGTTTGGCTATGTAAGTGCATCTCTCAGGTTGTAGTGTTGGGTGGTAGGAGGAGAGGATTGTCTGTGTACATGAGGCAGTTGCCGCATTACCCCAGTATGCCCAGATTCACCAGGTGGACAGGAGAAACCATCAGAAGCTGACCCTTGGACATGCCTGTTTAGGTGCTTTTTTGTAAGGTTTAAGAGTTGTTTTGCCTTACCTTTGCAAGGTACTTTGCAATTGTTGGCTGTTTAGTGTCTATGATTAATTTCTCCTTATTGACAAAGAGAGCTAAGTGCTTGTATCAGTTTCAGGCTTCCTAGTGCTTTACAGCAGGTTCTAGAGAAAGTGCTAGTCACAGGGGTTCAGATTTTAATGCTACTACTGAGAAACCAGCTAGTTTTAAGGGAAAATTTGAAGAGCAGACTAATATACCAAAGTTCTCTTTAGTGCTTCACTCTTACCAAAAAATAATACCATAACAGTGCCTTTCCTGATATCTGCATTGTTATCACCTGACACACTGAAATCCAGTGTATTTCAAACTTTATGACCCTTGTGATTTATCAGTTCTTCAGTTTAGGTCTTCCATGCCTTATTAAACATGCTCACAGCAAAGGCTTCCACTACAATGACATTGTCTAATTCTACAAATTTAAAACTCCATCTCCTTTAGACCTCCTCTGCCATTACTGTGGAGTCTCTTTTCTGTGCCATTCAACTTTCCTTCCTCAAGGCAGTTTCTCTGTCTTCCTACTTCATTTCCATCCCTTGAAATAACTACATTCATTCAGCTAACGCAGATAGTTAACTACCAATCCAAAGGACTAAAGATGACTTCTTTGATAAATACTTTTGCATGGTTACTCGTTTGTATAATCTGATTTGTGTTTGAGTGTATAAAATGTTATGTGATTGCATGTAAATATGATTCTGTATCTTTCTCCCTCAGTTGTATACCCTGGACTGAGTCTGCAAATGATGTGCTGAGACAAATGCTCCACCACGGTCAACAAACGAATAAATAAGGAAGGAAGTTAATAAATACAATAATGCTTTCACTTAATTTGGACTCTTAAGTAATAAAACTCTCCATTGGCTAAAAACATATTGTAATGTTATATAAAATGTGCATTAAATCTAAGCATGAGATTTGGGAGACATAAATTGAAAGGTGGATATTTAATACAGCACACAGTGATTGAAACCGTAGACTCGTTTAAGGATCTTGGTATATGGGTAGATACAGCTATGAGTTTTTCTAATCATATTAACCAATTGGTTAATGATAGTTATAGAACTATAGGTTGTATAAAAAGCTTTATAAAGTCTAGGAAATCAAAAATGGTGAAGTCTTTGTTTATTAGTTACATTAGACCCAGTCGTGTGTATGGAATAACAATATGGAAACCCTATAAGAAAACAAGCATGAATGAACTAGAAAGAGTATAGCAGAAATATACAAAGGGCATCTGTGGATGTGAAAATTTAAGTTATTATGAAAGACTAAAATATCTGAACTTGTACAGTATCTCCTACAGATATCTAAGAGGAGACTTTATTCAAGTATATAGGGCATTTAGAGACAACTACCTCTGGGAATGTCTGGGGTTATCAAAAAGTAATAGAGAATCACCAGACAGCCTATGTAGAAGAATCTATAGGAATGAGAAGTGTACTAATTGGTTCTCTGACAGAGTAGCTGATGCATGGAACAGACTACTAAATTACGTTAAAGCAAGTACTAGTTTAGATATTTTTAACAACAGCCAAGACACATTATGAGAACAAGTGTTTTGGTATATTGACAAGATAGAAGGGCATCAATGCCCATGCCTGACATATTTGTATGTATGTATGAATGTATGTATGTATGTATGTATGTATGTATTAAATTAGCACTCACATAAGTCAGTACCTTCACAGTACTAACATCAGTCTAAGTCTAGAATAAAGAAATTTGAATTTATGCTAGACCTGCAAAGATTCACAAGAAAAAAGCTGAAAATAAAATAAAAATGTACTCCTTACAAATCTAGTGATGATTGTGATGGATTTTATTTTTTATAAAAAGCTAATTTATTGTCCCTCCTCACATAAATTTGATAGGGAAAGTTTTTCTTATTCCTCATGGACTAGACCATCTATTTTATGGATGAAACAAAGTATATGGGTGAGTGTTTAATTTAATCAGTAATGAAACCTTCATCTGGAAAGAGATACATAAATCAGATGAGACTTTCCATTGTAATGTGGACAACAATCCATCTACTTTATCATGCATGCAATTATATTTTTAACTCAAATTGTCTGCTGATGCACAGGCTTTGCCCCCATGAAGGGATAATGAATGTAAGTGACATCCTTGCACAGGATTCACGTAACTCATGTAATGTAGATTCTGCTACTGTGTCCTTACTAATATTTGGTCATGGTGGAAAAGCTGCTATCCTAACAATTATGCTTTGAAAAGGATTCAAAGCTATCTACTGCAAATGGGAATAATTTACACATATAGAGCTGTAGCTCTTAAACTGAATATGGAATCATATCACCACTTAAGACAGA
Organism: Protopterus annectens; assembly: GCF_019279795.1. NCBI lineage: Eukaryota > Metazoa > Chordata > Ceratodontiformes > Protopteridae > Protopterus > Protopterus annectens. Next base: position 870,734,073 of record NC_056732.1, read on the forward strand.
ATTCAGGAAGAATTCTAGAAATAATAACAATGGTTGCTATAGTTGATTAAATAAGTGGCAAGAAAGAAATGTGCTTATGATTCATGTCAGGATTTGCCTTCAAAACACATATTTGCCTTAGAACTAAATGTTTTAACAGATATGTTAAGGCTGAATTTATTAGTGTCCTTGTGGCACCTGCAGATAATAGCACTGTTGATCTATAATAGAAAAAGAAAACTAATATTCTTTTAAAGTAAAGCATGTGGCTCACACTCCCCACTATAAAAAACTTGTAATCTTGGCAAGAACCTATTCTATAGGAAAAAGAGCTTCTTCTCAGCATTTTTGCCAGTAGAGTCAACAGTAAGGAAAACCATCCAGTAGTAATTCAAGTTTTGCAAGAAAGAGAAAATACAATCAAAGAACTTCAGCATTATTGCTTCCTCATTCCTATATCATATTAGACAACTTTTAGAATCACCTTTTAGGTAATAACAGATTATTAAAGACAAATCAGTTTTGCAAATGTTTTAGTAGGCTTATAACAGAGAGTTTTCTTTTTTTCTGTATTCTAGAAATACAGACTGTTTCAAAAACATAAAAAAAAAAAAACAAGAAAAACAAGGTTTACAATTGATATATCAATGACTGCTATATGTTACAATTCCATCATTCCATCTTAGATAACTATCCATCCATCCATCCTCAACCCCTTTTCCCATTTTGCACATGGGGTCAGGGTGTCACTTTAGCAGTGACAATCATCTCAAGCCAAGGTTTAAACCACCAGGTGATTAGCCCTACCATGGTAGTTCATACATGCCAGTCACTCGCACACACATTCTCACCTACTGCTGATTTAGAATGTCCAATCCACCTACTGCATGCCTTTGGAACATGGGAAGAAACCGAAGCAACCAGAAGAAACCCACATGAATGCAGGGAGTACATGCAAACTCCACACAAAAGGGACCTCAGCTGAGAACCAAACCAGAGAATCACTTGCTGTGAGGTGACAACTTTAACCGCTGCACCACAGCAGCAAGCCCTTCCAAGAAAACATGGAATGTCTTCAAGTTCTTAGCCCATCTTTAAGTATTTATAAGGTGGCATTCTGGCACATTGCTTCTTCTCTTTCTTTCTTACCTGTTTTTCATTCATATTCACCCTTTTGCACTTCTTCAGCTCTGCATCATTCCAGTCTCCTATGCTTTCCTTTTTCAGCTTTTTGAATCTTGCCCCTTTTAGTTTTCTCTCTTGAAATACCTCAGGTGTTTTTAGATTAATTTTATACATAATGCCCTTCCCTTTTTTGTGTCTTTCATTTCCCACTTTACCATTTTTTTTTATTTCTTATGGTTTATCTAGTATCTGCTCCCCTTCTCCATACTTTGTATGCTCTTGACCAATTTCTAGTCCTGTTAAGCAATATTTTTAGCTATTATAGTTTGATAATTATCAGTTTGTACAAAACCAAAAATGAACAAAAGCCTTCCAGTCATCCTCCAGTAGATGAATCAGTCAATAAAATAACATGAATTCACCAGGAAAGTAAATTACAATCCACACGTTATTTTTAAGCTTAAAACATCCAGCTTTTTGTCGGTTGATAAAAAACTAAATTCCTCAGAATGGAAACCACATCATGGACATTCAAAACCTTACTTATAATTATATATCCCTTCATGTGATCTTATGTGACTGAAACCATACTGTCACAATTCATAAAAAAAATTGGGTAAGTTCAAGACGTGATACAGGGAACAAATAAAGTAAAAACTGTAAGCTGGCAACATTTAAAACAATTAATTTGTTAAAATGTTTAAAAATATGCGCTTGTATGTATGAACACTTCAAGCACCAACAGCTAGATGCTCCGTTAAATAACCTTGTTAAATCACAATTAGGCTCCACTAATAAATATGATAAAAAATTAAACTGAATTAAAAATACAAAATGTTTCATATTAGACAAAACGCCAAAAACCCGTCTAAAATAACTAATGAGTTTCCAGGTATCAGTCTACATGTGCCTAAATCATGGTACAGAATAACAATGTAACGGACTAAAAAACAAATTCTGTTACATGAAAACTCAATGCTCTACTTACATAGAATCTGGTTGTAGCCCATGAGTTGTAACATATGGACTGGACAAAAAACATGAAGGAATATACAAATATAATCCCTATGCTTTATACTTTATATTAATCATATTATAATGAATTTAAATATGACTAGCTCGTACTATACTATCGTAAAGAACCGCTGAAGATTTGCATGAAATAAATAAAATAAATAATAGTATTGCTCGAATAAAATATCCCTCCTATTCTTATGATCATAGCTCTACATATGGTGGGACATACCTGGATAATAAGCAAAAGGTCACCTATACTATCATAGAGACATGTACACAAACTGTAAATATGCATTGGAACAAAAACAAAAACTTGAAAGTATGTACTGGCTTAAATGTCATCTTTCCAAACTCTTGAGTTTGAGAAAACATGTTATGGACAACATACCATTTAAACCGGGGTAATGGTAAGCATCCAGATTCAGCTGCCATACCAATTCCCTCAATCCAATCACAGAGACTCCGGTCCCCCCCTTCCTTCCGATTGTACCTGGTCAATAACTGAAAAAACAAATATGTGGTGGGGGTTCTCCATTATATGTTTGGCCAAGGCATTCTCCAATTTTTCCTTCTTAATAGCATACATATGTTCATACATACATTCCTGTAGTTTCCTATCTGTTTTTCCTATATAGAATACCGGACAGTGGGAAAACCTGGCCATATAAACTACATGGGCACTGATACAGTTGAATCTACCCCGGATGCCATATGTTATACCCCTAACTATAAAGGTGACACCAGTTTGGATAAACCTACAATACCTACACATATTACATTTGTACATGCCTGATCTAAAATTAGACACCCTCGGTCTCATCTCAAATAAGTTTTTAAGGTTAAGGCCCCTTTTGAAAACTGCCTTGGGAAATTCAGACAACTTCTTTTGGGCAGAACCATTTTGTATCACCAAACTCCAATTTTTCTGAATAATAGATACAATCTTCTTTGCATCCAGACTGTATGTCAGGATGAAACTGCAAGGGTGGAAATCTCTCGGAACTTTACCTAGGGAGGAAGTAGCTTGTCTAGTGCCAGTTTGATCTAAAATGGGTAAATAAAAACATTTCTCCCTCTTATTTCATACTTCCATGGAGAGGTCAGCAATTAGTCCTAACGGATAGCCTCTATTTAGGAAAAGACTTGTCATAAAGTCACATTCCTCCAGGAAGTCACTGTCCCTGGTCACCATCCTGGCCTCCCTTACTAGTTGACCTTTGATAATAGACTTCTTTTGCGAGAAAGGATGACTACTATCAAAATGTAGGTAACTATTAGAAAAGGTTTCCTTCTGGTGAATTTTGGCTATGAGACGATCATTAACTCTGTCTTTCTCCAGGTCCACATCTAAATACGTTATCTTGCTCTTAGCAAAACAGGAAGTGAACCTGAGAAACTCAGTAGATGAGTTGAAAGACTCTAAGAGGGAAATGGCTACCCCTTCATCTCCCTTTAGAATAATAAATATGTCATCTAAAAAACGAGTATAAATCAGTACCTTATCTTGGACGAAGGAATTGGTCAACACATTCTCCCTTTCCCAATAAGCCATGACCAAGTTTGCCACAATAGCACCACAAGGAGACCCCATTGTGACTCCTATCAGTTGTAAAAAGTACCTTTTGTTAAATGTTATGTAATTACAAGACAAAATAATATCTAGTAATTTGCTAACTAGGTGAATCTCCTCAGTCAGGGCCTGCTTGGTGCTCATCGTGGCCAGGATCCATTCCAAAGCCACTGTGTGGGGAATGGAGGAATACAAATCCTTCACATCTATAGTCAAAAAGTGGCTGTCTGCACTGTATGGTATTTCATTGACACTAGCCAGAAAGGACCAAGAGTCCTTTGATATTTGAGGTTCACTTGCCACATATTTTTTCAGGATTGAATCTACCACCTTGGCACCAGCATAGGTAGTACTACCCCTGGCGCTAGCTAGTGGACGCATGGGAGGGTCCATTAAATTTTTATGAATTTTAGGTGACCCAAATATAATAGGAATCCTTGGGGCTGGTATAGACATGAAATTATATAAATCTTAATCTATCACATTGTTAATGAACATGTCATTAAAGTATGTAGATACCAGAGATAGACCAATATTCAGTTCATTTCTCGATACTTCCTTGTATGTCTCGGAGGCTAAAATATCCTCCATTCTTCTATTATAATCCTCCACACTCATAGCTACCAGCCCACCTCCTTTGTTGGGTTGCATCACCCTGACAGATGAGTTACATAATACATCTAATGAGGACCTTTCCTCCTTAGTATTATTAAATTTAGATGTTTGCTTGGACATTGGTTGATATAACAGGTGGCATATGTCAAGATCACAAATCTGTTCAAAAAGGCCCAACAAGGAATGTAATGGGGGATTATAAGTACTAGATATATAAAAATTGCCCTTGTCCCTTGTTAGATTGCCCATTAATAACTGCAAATTTGTTTTCTGACAAACAATTTAAAGTTTATTAAAGTTTTAGCCAGGGTCACCCTCTTAGAAGGGACAAAAGAAAATCCCTTTACTAATAGTTTCACTAAAGTTTCAGTGAAGACAAAATCGGAAAAACTGTAGATCTTGAAGTCCTGGCCAGTATTCATTATCAGTCTGTACATTTTTCCAGTGTGTACAGCCTTGTTTTAAATTCCTTTAATCCAGCAGCAACACTGGGTGTTAATATGGCCTTCCCAGTTTTTTTTCTATGTATTTCTAACATTCCTTTTCCCCTTCTTTACTTTTTTATTAATATGGTAGTGTGGTCCTTGCCACCCACCTTAGCAAGCCTCATAGTGGCAAAGCATGGTCTTACATTTTATTCCATCTTCAGTTCATTTCCACAAATTTGGTTCCATCTGTATTGTTTCATCTTATACTCACTTTCTGATGTTATAGTTATTATCATCATTCTTTCATCTTCTCCATCGTTCCCCATTGATAGATTGTTAAGTATCAGTCCTAGTCTCCACACAGAGCTTTCCATTTTCAATATTCAGCTGCAGGTTTTGCTCTTCTTCTTCCTTATTTCCATTTATATCCATATATTTTCTTTTACCGTACTTATGAATTTCTTCTTGACTTTCCTTCATGACCCACATGACTGGTTTATCTCACCAGGTTTTTTACTATCTCCTCTGCTGATTCTGTCCTGCTGAGTAACCAATACAGTTTTGCTAACTTTAGATATTCCATTTCTTTTTTTCCCATTATTTCCTAACTTTTCTTTCTCAGCATTGTATCCAGGCATATATATCCTCTTCAATGCATATTCTGCAGTCTATGTTTATTAAGGGCACTGGGATCATTCCAGGTTTATCCATTTTATTATTTCTTCCTCCCATGTATCCTCCCACCATTTTACTTTACCATGCATTTCACTTATCTAATCAATGGATGTGTTTTATATGCTAGCATGCATTTTTTATATCAACAAGAATTTCCTGCTGCCTCTGCTACCTTATAGCCTTCTTGCCACTGTTTTTGGCTACCTTCCACATTTATAAACCTGTGACACATTTCTGAGTTTCATTTATATATTTCTTCCCTCTAACATCTAGGTTTCTCAGCACATGGAAAGCACCCAGTTATCAAAGGCTACAATGCCTGTCATACATTTTAATCCCCCTCAGCTGACGATGAAACAAAGAAAGAAGGTGTCTCAGTGTTCATAAAGGACAAGTAAACTGCTAGACTGGTCCAACAACATTATTGCTATTCATCGATTCAACTGCTATTCATCGATTTCAGTTCTGCCTTCAACACTGTCATCTCTCGGAATCTGATATCGAAGGTACTTCAACTGGGCATGGACTCTCATTTATGCAATTGGATTCTGAGTTTCCTTACTGAAAGGCCTCAAAAGGTTCATGTGGGAGACAACATCTCCAGAAGCATCATCCTGAACACAGGAGTACAGCAGGAGTGTCTATTATGCCCTCTCCTTTTCACTCTGTTGACACATGACGGCATGGCCAGACATGAGACGAATAAGACCATCAAATTTGCAGACAGCACAACTGTTATAGGCCTGATCAAAGGCAGAGAGTAGGAAGCCTACAGGAATGAGATTGACCAACTACTGGTCTAGTGTGACAACAACAATTTAGCACTGAATGTCAGCAAGACAAATAAATTGATTGTTGATTTCATAAGATCTCAAGTACTACACAAACCTCTAGTGACAAAAGGGATGACAATGGAAAGGGTCCAAAGTTCTTGGGTGTTTATATCACAGAAAACATATCCTGGTCAGTCCATGTATCCAGCACAATCAAAAGAGGTCAGTAACGCTTGCACTTTCTAAGAAACTTTGGAAGGCAAAATTACCAGGCTCCATACTTCACACCTTTTATAGTGGCACCATTGAGAGCGTCCTGATCATGTCCTGACTAACAGCATTACAGTCTGGTATGGGAGCTGTAACAATCAGGATTGGAAGGCTCTCAAGAGGGTTGTAAGGTTGGCAGAAAGAATTATTGGCACCCCTCCTTACAACTCTGGAAAATCTACACAGATGCTGATACATTAATATGGCCAAAAAGATTTCCAGCGGTCCAATGCATCCTACCAATGGTCTGTACACTCACCTCTCCTCAGGCAGGAGATACAGAGGTCTGTATTGTAAGACCACCAGACTAAATAACAGTTTCTTTATGTTCTCCATTAGACCAGTGAACTCTTGGGAAAAACAAACCTTGAGTCTGTCGAAACACTCAACCACTTCTGTTACATATCTACTCTATCAAGTGGTTATTTTATGGATGTGCAATAACCAAGTGCAATACTAAGGTATCTCACTTACCACACTGAAGGACTGTAAAGTGCAATATACAAGCTGTGCAATAATTAGTCTAATCATAGATATACTGCTATTGTTTCAATTTTACTTTGACAATATTCCCTTCATATTGTTCCTTGTCTTCCTTGTCTCCAGTTCTGGGATGGGTGTTGGTCACTGTTGTCCTACTTTCCTTACAAATTGCTACTTATTAAAATTCTTCTGTCTTATTTTATTAATTTTTCTCTGTCTATATGTGCAACTGTTTCCTGCATTGAGAACACAGCATTGTAATTTCATTCAGCTACACTGCTGTGTAGTTCTGAATGACAATAAAGTTTTCTTTGAATTTGACTTTGACAACAACATGACTCATTTGAGCTTTCCATGCCAAATAAACCAGACATGTGACCCATATCATATCCTTGCTTGTAACAGATCCCCCATCATGATTCTGGAAAACTCCATGTCCTGCCTTAACCTACTGGAATCTAATAACATTCAGCCTAATACCATACTTATGGGTGATTTCAACTACTTCTGCATAAACCGGGAGACTTATACGACCCATTATTTACTTGCTCAGAGGTTTTTGGACTTCAACAATGCAAGCACCCTGGAGCAACCTGTTAGCTCCCCAACTACACGTACAAATAGCCTAGACTTAGTAATCACGAGCATGGTTAAATGCTGCTCTCTCTTGTGTATTAACTCTTCCCTGGTAAGATCTGACCACAACAATATCCTAGATCTCGTCATTACCAACATGAGTGACCAGTGTTCCACACCTGAAGTTAACGCCTCATTGGTCTAATCCGACCATAAGCTAATTACCCTAGATATCCACATCCTGCCCCCACCTCCCATTAAGGAAACAATGGTAAAAAATTTCTCCAAAGCCAACTTCATGCTTCTTAAGACAGAAGTGGTGAACTTCATGACACCCATGCAGATGGACAATATGGTTATGACTACTGAATCCTACACAATTGCATTTTGTAAGCACATACTTGAGTGCATGGATCGCGCTATCCCAAACAGTGCCAAGACGCTATCCTCCAAAAAAAGGAAGCCAATCTGGTGGTCTCCTGCCATAAACAACCTGTACAACAGAAGGAAGAAACTGTTGCAAAAGAGAGTAAAATCCCATATGTGCAGGAGCTCCCTGCTGAGCCTCAGTAAGAAGCTGCGATCCCTGATAAAATCCTCCAATGCTAGTTATGAAAACAAAATCGCCTCTAATTCTGAAGACAACCACAAAGCATTCTACAGCTATGTCAAGAATCTCAATGGCAACACTCAGATCTGCTCTGAGTTACAGCACAATGGCACTAAATATACAGACCCAACTGATATTTCCAACATCCTGGCAGTTAGGTTCAGTGCTAACTTTACCCCCCTCTCACCCATTAAAAAGCCCATCTCTATACCAGAAGAATGCAAAGTTCCTGTAATCATGGCTGCACAGGTAAAAACCACACTCTCCAAAGCCAAGAACACAGCATCCATAGGACCAGACAACATCCCAGGCTGTGTTCTACATGAGCTACAGAACGAACTGGCACCCCACCTAAGTACCATGTTCAATCATAGCCTCACCTCAGGCTTTGTGCTTGCTGAATTGCGCACAGCGACGGTTATCCCACTCTACAAGGGGGGAGCCACCACGCACCCAAGGAACTACAGCCCCATTAGCCTGACGAGCCTGGTCTGCAAGGCCATGAAATGTATCATCATGAAACTTATAAACAAAGACATTGGTAATTTCCAAACTCTGGACCCCACCCAGTTCGGGTTTGTAAAAGGCAGATCATGTCTCGTAAACCTGACAAACTTTTTTGAAGTGGTCACCAAAGCCGTAGACAAGGGTAAAGTGGTTCACACAGCCTATCTAGATCTTGCCAAGGCTTTTGACACCATCCCCCACTCTGGAATTATAGACAAACTCACTAAACTAGGTATAAATCCCTATGTCACAAGATGGGTTGCCAACTGGCTCACTGACAGAACCCACACTGGGAAAGTAGCAGACTAAAAATCCGACTTCAGACCAGTGACAAGTGGAGTACCACTGGGTTCAGTCCTGGGTCCTTTCCTGTTTGGTATCTACTTCTCTGAAGTACAGGCTAACACAGAAGGTCTTTGGCTAATGAAGTTTGCAGATGACTGCAAACTAGGAGCCATAATCGAAACTCCTAATGATGTGGACATCCTAGAAAAGGGCCTCACTGAGACGATGCCTGATGTTAAAGCCATGGCCTCAAGCTCAATGTCAAAAAGTGCATTGTCATCCCCTTTGGTAAAAACTCTGTACCCATGAACTACGACATAGATGGTAGTATACTTAACACTGAAAGTGTGATAAGAGACCTTGGGATACAGGTGGACAGTAGTCTCTCCTTTGATAATCACATTGCCATAGTAGTCAGGAAATCCTTCTACGTGGCACACCTCATCGCAAAAGGTTTCTCATTCAGAAAAAAAGAGGTAATTGTTCCCCTCTACTCATCACTCATTAGACCCATTATAGAGTACAACACACCTTTTGGTATGTACCTCACAAGGCATCTACAACAACTGGAAAGGCCACAGAAATACCTCACAAAGAGGATTAACTGCCTCAAATAGATGCCCTACACAGACCGTCTCAAAAAACTCCAGCTTTACACTGTCGCATATCACCTACTCAGAGGTCATCTCTGTCTAACATATAAAGCTACAAAACAAAAAGGAACACAGAAGCCAAAGTAGAATCCAAAAGTAGCTTTACTGCAAACTTGTTAGCGCTTTTGTGTATAGCGCTTTCGTGTAGTAATGTACAAACACTTCTTCAGACAAGTTATTGCATTTACATCCAGGGTATAAGTATACACCACTATTAACACAATTTCAAGGGGAATAATGTCTAATGCCCTAGCAAAACACATCTCAGAAAATAGTAATCATAGTTTTTTGTTTAATGTAGTGCAGAAAATAAGAATGAATCCCAGGGGTCGACCATGGCATTTAAAACTAGAAGAATGTGAGTTGCTGTGGCAACTAAAAACAAATGCGTACACCCACTCCGGGATTAATGAAACATGTTCAATTAAATGTTTATTAAAGCAAAGGGCCCTTGAAAGGTAATAAATGTTTGGTAAATAATTAATTTTTAATAAATAATAATTTTTAATAAGCGGTTTATGTTGGTTGGGTAAACATATATGAATACAAACATAAATTAATAAAAATGTTTGGAACTCACAGTGGTTTGAAAATGTAGGCATGATTCATAGTGCTTAAAAGCACATATTTAAGAACTAATGAATTAAAATTAATTTAGGCTTTTTATTTAATAAATTCATTTTATCATAGTACTTGTTTTTTAAAATTGTATTAAAAATATGGCACTGGTCTTAAATTAGGGCTGAAAGTAAGTAATTGAATAATTGATTTAATTGATTTATTTAACTTGATCAAATAATTGTGTTAATAGTGGTGTATACTTATACCCTGGATGTAAATGCAATAACTTGTCTGAAGAAGTGTTTGTACATTACTACACGAAAGCGCTATACACGAAAGCGCTAACAAGTTTGCAGTAAAGCTACTTTGGATTCTACTTTGGCTTCTGTGTTCCGTTGGACTCACCTTTTTGTTTTGTTGGTTTATTTAACTTTTTAAGATAATTTTTGTTTTTATAACATATAAAGCTATGTCAAACCCAGAGCTGTTGGACATGCTCCACTTAAAGAAATCCCAATCCCTCCGAGCTACACGCTCTAGGGACCTAAACCTTGTCACCACAATAAACAGAACATGCCTGAGGGATAGATTCCTGTCCCAGAGACTTCCCATACTCTGGAATAAGCTATCTATGTATATCAAACAAAGCTCCTCATTAGCACTCTTCAAGAAAAATCTTGATGATTGGATGGGACATAGGAAATTCACCCCGGGGATCACCTCTGTGGCTCTGCTCGACAGTGGCACAGGAAAATAATTTTCTTGGGTGGCAAAAGCCAGGGTATCTTTTTGGCTGGGCTTGTGTAGGCCCCAGGGCCAATAGTCTAGTACCTACCTATGAACCTATGAAATCATCTCCTTTAGTATTAAAGGTAACCTAGAACCCCCATCAAATTCTAAACCTGATAAGAACTTTGCTATTACCGCAAACTAAGTGACAGCTTATTCAGCTTTCAAGCCCCTACAAAACCTGGATTGCACTGAGGCCTATACTGAGCTATACACAAAAGCACTGTGCAATTACATTCATAGCTCCATAGAGGTGTCAGTACCTGTCTGAGTCAAACCTATGACTTCTGGAAAAAATAAACCAGCCTGATGGACTGCTAGAATAAACTGGCCTTTCAACCAAAGGAAAAAAAAATCCTCTCCAAAGCCAAGAAAGAACAAGCAAAACAATGCAAAAAAGCACTCACCAGTTTAAACAAACAAATCAGATAGCTGGTCAAATCTGCCACAGCAAACCATGAGCCAAAGATAAGTTCCCAGGTGAAAGATAACTATAAGGCTTTTTTAAAATTATGTTCATAACCTCAGAGGAAATGCTCAGCAATGTGCTGAGTTAATCATGAATGGCAACACTTACACCCAGTCTGAAATTATAGCAGACCTGATGGCCAACAAGTTTAGTTCAAATTTATCCCCACATAATCTTCCACCACACCCATAAAGAAATACCCACAACCATTCCTCTACTGGTCATTACAAGGAAACAGGTCCTTACTGCATTAATTAAAGCTAAAAACACAGTCTCTTTGGGTCCCAACAACATTCCATAATGTTTCTTAAATAGCTTAAAACAGAACTTATCAGGGCCACTAAAAATCCTCTTTAACTACAGCCTCCAGACAGGCTTGGTCCAAGAAGAATGGAGGACTGCAACACTCATCCCTAAGAATAAGGGTGTCCCATCAACTGTCCCAGGGAACTATAGACCCATAATCTTGACCAGTCTTATCTGCAAGGCCATAGAGAGAATTATCATGGACCTGATCAATAATTACATAGGAACTCTCCAAACACTGGACCAAACCCAATTTGGTTTTGTCAAAGGGAGCTTTTGACTGCTCATTCTGGTGGACTGCTTCAAGAAAGTCACCAGGACCATCTACACATGGCTTACTGAATTAGGCATAAACCCCTACATCGTCAGATGGATAGCCACCTGGCTCACTGACAGGACACATGTTGTCCAGATAGGTGAACCCACTTCTGATAAGAAACCTATTACTAGCGGTGTCCAACAGGGGTAAGTGCTGGGTCCCCTCCTGTTTGGTATACACTCCTCTGAAATAAAGGCCAATGTTGGGGGCCTCTGGCTCACCTAGTTAACTGATAGCTGTAAGCTGAGAGCAATCATTGAATCCCAAACTGATGCCAACAAATAGTCCTAAAAATGTCATACAACTGGTGCTAAAACAATGCTACAAAATGCTGGAAAAAGAGCATGTCCATCCAATACAAACACAATCTCAAAAAGGCAAGGATACCTGATGGTCAATGAATGTCTGAGAAAATGTTTTAGCTTACAAAACCTTTAATACACGCTTTCGTCAGTAAGACTTCATCAGAAAAACTTCATATCAATTAAACAACACCATTATATACCCCACAGTTAATTAACAATCAATTATTCAATTAATAAAATTCCCCAGTTCATTAGCCTTTTAATTACTAACAAAAAAATGTTACCATAGCCATAAAATAAACACATTTGATGACTAAAAACCGTTAAAAGCAATCAATACACTGTTATTTAGTATGTTTTAAATAATTCTTTATCAATTAATAACCTTCAATTTCCTATTTTTAAGAAAGCATTTAATATTGGTGATATCATTGAGACCAGTTTCGTTATTCCTCTCTAGTCTCACTTGCCACACTGTCTCCCTTTGCTAAAATACATTTTTATAGTCCCCTCCCCTCAAATCACCATGCACAACTTCTAATATCGAGAATAACATTTTTTTAAATTTAACATATTCAGTAGAGTGTTTGTATAGTGCACTTCTTTCATTTTTGGTTCTAATATAATAAATATATTTTCTCATACATTCAAAAAGTGTTCTAGTAGTCATTCGCACATAATATGTGTCACATCCACTACACATAAAAATATAAACAATTCCCCTAGATTTTCAAGTACATTACCCTGGAATTTCAAAAGTTTGTTCCAAATATGGAATCATTATATATGGACCTTCGAAAATAAATCTACACAAATTGCAGTTTCCACACTTAAACATGCCTTTCTTATTAACATTCTGTAATAAATTAACATTTTTTTAGTGTCATCTCTTTCCAACAACTTTTTAATGTTATAGGTGTTTCGATAAACAAAACCTGGTTTAATCCCTATAACCTCCAAAATTCTCCAGTTGTTGTAAACTATATCCTTTATAACTTGACAATCAGTAGTCATGCCCATACTGAACATGACCAAATGTTTAGCTCCTGTTTCTCTTAGCAAGGACTTATTGTTTACTAAAGGTTTTCTGAGAACTGAAGGATGAACTTCATTTCTTTTAATCAAAACCTCTTCCTTTGCGGACAATAAATAGCCAGCATCATAACCCCTAGCTAAAAATAATTCTGTGATAAATTAAATTTCATTGTTAACATCACTATCTTGGGTAGTCATTCGGCTTGCCCGAATATATTGGCCCTGTGGAATATTTTTCTTTATAAAGCCAGGATGATTACTCGGGTAGTGCAGATACCCATTTGTAAATGTATCTTTTCTAAATATTTTGCCGTCAAATACTTTATCTCTTTGATTCCATGTTAAATTTACATCTAAAAAGTATATACTTAAACCACACCCACCTTTTACAAACTTAAGATACTCCGACATACTATTAATATCTACTAAAAATTATCCACTTCTGTATGACTAGCTTCTAAAATAGAAAACAGGTCATCCACAAACCTAGAGTAGTATAAAATTTTATATTTTTCATATAGGTACACCAATTTGGTGTTTTCCAAAAAAGCCATTACTATATTAACATAAGCTGGGGTGGGCGGAGACCCCATGGCTAGTCCCTTTACTTGTTTATAATAACACCTATTAAATAAGAAAAAGTTGTTGTCCAATATCAGCTCAATCAGTTCACATAATAAGATGACATTGGTCTGACCAAGAACAGTATTTTTACATAAGAACATTTTGACGGCTCCTACCCATTCTAAATGGGGAATGCTTGTAAATAACGAAACTACATCTATTGTCAACATTAAATGCTTATTTGTATTGAGTTCAAAGCTCTGTGAAAATCTCCTTACTTTATCTAAAATGACCCATGAATCTTTTAAATAGGACTTTAGCTTCACTACTATTGGATTCAACACTGCATCAATAACCAGTGAAATACCTTCAGTAATGACTTGTGGGGAATACACAATCGGATTGAAAGGGTGGTCCCTAGCATTTTTATGTATTTTTGGGATGCCAAATAGCACCCCTACTCTCAGTCTTTCTATAACACAAAAGTTGTATTATCTAAATCTATTTGTTTATTCATCAAAAGATCGTAAAGAAATGAATGAATATACTTTAAACTATGCTCTACAGTTTGTATATTAACCTGTATATATTGTTCAACTGTTAACAATATTAACATACCTTTGTTATATTGTTCAGCATACATAATGACCGTATTATTCCCCTTATCACTCTTCATATATTTCAAATTGTTATAGCTTTTTAACTCATTCAGTGCTTTTCATTCATTTACAGACAAATTATCATAGCATTTTCTATGACTGTTACTTAAAAATTGTTTAAAATCATATAAAGACATTTCTTCAAGCACACTTGCATGTGACACAAATTAGGGGTGAAACATGATTTTTTTTTTAAATCTACTGACACTTCATAGGTTCATAGGTTCATATATTGGTACTAGGCTATCGGCCCTAGGGCCTATACAAGCCTAGCCATAACAATTCCCTGGCTATTTCTTCCCACACTATTTACTTCCCTGGACCCCTGTCAATCAGGGTGACTGACGTGATGCCCAGGGTGAATTTCCTTTCTCCCATCCAATCATCAAGGTTCCTTTTGAAGAAGGCCAAAGAGGCACTCTGCTTAACATGTATGGGCAGTCTATTCCAGAGTCTGGGGAGTCTCTGGGTCATGAACCTATCCCTCCAGCATGTTTTGTTTATTGTGATGACAAGATTTAGATCCCTGGAGCATGTGGCTCTGAGGGATTGGGATGTCTTTATGTGTAGCATGTCCAACAGCTCTGAGTTTGACATGGCCTTGTATGTTAAGCAGAGATCACTTCAGAGTAGACGATATGCGACAGAGTATAGCTGGAGTTTTTTAAGGCGGTCAGCATAGCGCATCTGCTTTAGGCCTGTGATTCTTTTTGTGAGGTATTTCTATGGCCTTTCCAGTTGTTGCAGATGTCTTGAGAGGTACATACCAAATGGGGCGTTGTATTCTATAATGGGTCTAATGAGAGATGAGTACAGTGGGACAATGACCTCCTTTTTTTCTGGATGAAAAGCCCTTAGTGATGAGGTGTGCCACATAGAATGATTTCCTGACTGTTGTGGCGATGTAGTTATTGAAGGTGAGACCACTGTCCACCTGTGTCCCTAAGTCTCTTATCACACTTTCAGTGTTTAGTGTACTGCCACCTATGTGATAATTCCCAGGTACATGTTTTTTTTCCAAAGGGGATAACTATACATTTCTTGGCATTAAGCTTGAGCCCATGGCTCTGGCACCAAGCATCTGTTTCTGTAAGGCCCTTTTGTAGTGTATCCACATAATTTGGGGATTCAGTAATGGCTCCCAGTGTGCAGTCATCTGCAAACTTTGTTAGCCAAAGTCCCTTAGTGTTGGCCTGTACTTCAGAGAAGTAGATGCCAAACAAGAGAGGTCCCAGGAACATTTTTGAACAAATACTGTAAATTTAGCTTTCTAGTATACTGTTTAAAGTCTATAACTGTTTTTTCATAATTTGCCCTTCTTGTAGGCACAAAGCCAAAACCATATCTTAGTATTTGTTCTTGCACTTCTGTAAACACTGTATCAGACAAATTTATTAAGTTAAAATTACCAGTTTTGTTGTCTATTGGTCGCCCATGGATGACTCGGATGTCAGCTGTTCTCTTGCTCTGACGGCTCTCCTCCTTGTCATCCTTGTTTCTCTTCTCTGTAAAAAAAACTTTTGGTCTGGCACCATTTGAACCCAAAATCACCTGTTTTTGCAGAAATGTCATTAGGATTGCTGGTCTATTGTTCATCTGCCATGGTGTTCTCCTCACTAGCAGGACCAGAATCCACCCTTCCACTGTTAAAAAAACTTGCGACCACCACCGAGGCTTTTGATTGGTGGTTGATTCTCTTGCGGTTTCCAGGCATATTCAACCTGGTAGTTTTGTTTAAAGCTGCAGTGTTTTTATTGATGAACTTTGTCGGACCCCAGGAAGAATTGGAATTTTTGTTCTTGTTGGCTCTTTGGTGTAATGGGTGTTGTTGTCATAAGCTGCAACATCCCTCAATAACTTATTATGTTTACGAAGAACAATATAATTTTCGTGTTGTTCTACTTCTTTTAAAAAAAGTTCATATGTCCCATCATTGAAGTCTTTTGTTAGTAAATTGACCTCCTCATCTGCTCTTAAAATTTCAACTTTCAGAGCTTCCATCTTGTTAATATTGTTATCTTTCAATAATTTAATTAGTTGAAGACAAGCACTATTCAAAAAAAAGAGGTTAAATCTTGAAACATGGGGTCTTCAGAAGTAATACCATTGGGATATTTTAAAAAATCTTGGCCCCTTTGATACCACAGCTAATTCTATACACCTGTCAAAGTACTTGTTTTCTATGTCCAGTGACCTATGTTTCTTTAATAATCTACACAAGATTTTACATTTGCTATGATATTCATAAATTTTCATTTTAGCAGTTTTATAATCAGCTTTTACAAAAGGGTCATGCCGGCAATCCAAAATGGGCTGAATGCTGTTGAATTGCATACAACCACTTGATGTTTCATTAGTCATGTTGTTAACATCGTTAGGTAAGTCCGTGATGTTCAAATCCACCACCATAGCTTGCTTATCCTAAGAGTTGTGATTTTCATCCACTACACCATTTTGTTTAGTAAGCAACATTCACAGGGATTTCTATATGTCCGTCATGGTAGCCACCAAAAGCCTCAATAAGCCTGTGTCTCCTGTAGAGGGTATGGGATGTACAGAAAGTTCCAATAGAGGATCATTCCCCACTTCAACCATCAGGAGTGACGCACCAAACAAACTCAAAAAGGCAAGGATACCTGATGGTCAATGAAAGAAGGAGAAACTGTTTTAGCGTACAAAACCTTTAATACACATTTTTGTCAGTAAGACTTCATCAGAAAAAATTCATATCAACCAAACAACACCATTATATACCCCACAGTTAATTAACAATCAATTATTCAATTAATAAAATTCCCCAGTTCATTAACCCTTTAGTTACTAACAAAAAAAATGTTACCGTAACAGCCATTAAATAAACATATTTGATGACTAAAAACCACCAGAGTGGAGAATGATCCTCTATTGGAACTTTCTGTACATCCCAGGCCTTCTGTGGGAGACACAGGCTTGTTGAGGCTTTTGGTGGCTACCATGACGGACATACCGAAATCCCTGAGTATGTTGCTTACTAAACAAAATGGTGTAGTGGATGGAAATCACAGCTCTGAGGATGAGCAAGCTACAGTGGTGGATTTGAACATCACAGACTTACCTAATGGTATTACCAACATGACTAATGAAACATCAAGTGGTTGTATGCAATTCAACAGCATTTGGTCCGTTTTGGACTGCCGGTATGACGCTTTTGTTCAAGATGATTATAAAACTGCTACAGTGAAAACTGATGAATATCATAGCAAATGTGAAATCTTGTGTAGATTATTAAAGAAACATAGGTCATTGGACTAAGAAAATAAGTACTTTGTCAGGTGTATAGAATTAGCTATGGCACCAAAGGGGCTAACATTTTTTATATGTCCCAACCTACTTATGTCCCAATCTTACTTCTGAAGACCCCTTTTTTCAAGATTTAACCTCTTTTAATAGTGCTCGTTTTCAACTAATTAAATTGTTGAAAGATAATAATATTAAAAATATGGAAGCTTTGAAAGTTGAAATTTTAAGAGCAGATGAGGAGGTCAATTTACTAACAAAAGACTTCAGTGATGGGACATATGAACTTCTTTTTAAAAAAGTAGAAAAACATGAAAATTATATTGTTGTTCGTAAGCATAATAAGTTATTGAGGGATGTTGCAGCCTATGACAACAACACAGCTTACAAATTATTTGACCCATTGTACCAAAGAACCAACAAGAACAAAAATTTCAATTCTTCCTGGGGTCCGACAAAGTTCATCAATAAAAGCACTGCAGCTTTAAACAAAACAACCGGGTTGAATATACCTGAATGCCGCCAGAGATTCAACCACCAATCAAAAGCCTTGACATTGGTCACAAGGTTTTTTTTTAACAGTGGAAGGATGGATTCTGGTCCCGTTAGTGAGGAGAATGCCATGGCAGATGAACAACAAACCAGCAGTCCTAATGACATTTCTGTAAAAACAGATGATGTGGGTTCAAATGGTGCCAGACCAAAAGTTTTTTTACCGAGAAGAGAAACAAGGATGACAAGGGGGAGAGCCGTCAGAACAAGAGAACAGCTGACATCTGAGTCATCCATGGATGACCAATAGACAACAAAACTGGTCATTTTGACATCATTAATTTGTCTGATACAGTGTTTACAGAAGTGCAAGAGCAAATATTGAGATATGGCTTTGGTTTTGTACCTACAAGAAGGGCGAATTATGAAAAAACAGTTATAGACTTTAAACAGTATACTAGAAAGCTACATTTACAGTATTTGTTCAAAAATGTTTGTGAAGTGTCAGTAGATTTAAAAAAAAATCATGCTTCACCCCTAATTTGTGTCACACACTAAGCTTGTTTGAAGAAATGCGTTTATATGATTTTAAAACATTTTAAGTAACAGTCATAGAAAATGGTATGACAATTTGTCTGTAAATGAATGAAAAGCATTGAATGAGTTAAAAAGCTATAACAATTGGAGATATATGAAGAGTGATAAGAGGGATAATACGGTCATTATGTATGTTGAACAATATAACAAAGGTATGGTAAAGTTGATAACAGTTGAAGAATATATACAGATTAATGTACAAACTGTAGAGCATAGTTTAAAGTATATTCATTCATTTCTTTACAATCTTTTGATGAATCAGCAAATAGATTTAAATACGTAGAACTTTTATGTTATAGAAAGACTGAGAGTAGGGGTGCTATTTGGCATCCCGAAAATACATAAAAATGCTAGGGACCACCCTTTCAATCCGATTGTGTATTCCCCACAAGCCAATACTGAAGGTATTTCACTGGTTATTGATGCAGTGTTGAATCCAATAGTAGTGAAGCTAAAGTCCTATTTAAAAGATTCATGGGTCATTTTAGATAAAGTAAGGAGATTTTCACAGAGCTTTGAACTCAATACAAATAAGCATTTAATGTTGACAATAGATGTAGTTTCGTTATTTGCAAGCATTCCCCATTTAGAATGGGTAGGAGCCGTCAGAATGTTCTTATGTAAAAATACTGTTCTTGGTCACACCAATGTCATCTTATTATGTGAACTGATTGAGCTGATATTGGACAACAACTTTTTCTTATTTAATAGGTGTTATTATAAGCAAGTAAAGGGACTAGCCATGGGGTCTCCGCCCACCCCAGCTTATGTTAATATAGTAATGGCCTTTTTGGAAACCACCAAATTGGTGTACTTATATGAAAAATATAAAATTTTATACTACTCTAGGTTTGTGGACGACCTTTTTTTTAGAAGCTAGTCATACAGAAGTAGATCATTTTTTAGTAGATATTAATAGTACGTTGGAGTATCTTAAGTTTGTAAAAGGTGGGTGTGGTTTAAGTATAAACTTTTTATATGTAAATTTAACATGGAATCAAAGAGATAAAGTGTTTGACAGCAAAATATTTAGAAAAGGTACATTTACAAATGGGTATCTGCACTACCAGAGTAATCGTCTTGGCTTTATTAAGACAAATATTCCACAGGGCCAATATATTCGGGCAAGCTGGATGACTACCCAAGATAGTGATGTTAACAATGAAATTCAATTTATCACAGAATTATTTTTAGCTAGGGGTTATGATGCTGGCTATTTATTGTCCGCAAAGGAAGAGGTTTTGATTAAAAGAAATTAAGTTCATCCTCCGATTCTCAGAAAACCTTTAGTAAACAATAAGTCCTTACTAAGAGAAACAGGAGCTAAACATTTGGTCATGTTCAGTATGGGCATGACTACTGATTGTCAAGTTATAAAGGATATAGTTTACAACAACTGGAGAATTTTGGAGGTTATAGGGATTGAGCCAGGTTTTGTTTATCAAAACACCTATAACATTAAAAAGTTTTTGGAAGATTCATAAGAAAGGCATGTTTAAGTGTGGAAACTGCAGTTTGTGTAGATTTATTTCTGAAGGTCCATATATAATGATTCCACATTTATAATGGACTTTTGAAGTTCCAGGTTATTGTACTTGTAAATCTAGGGGAATTGTTTAC
This sequence comes from Protopterus annectens, assembly GCF_019279795.1. Classification (NCBI taxonomy): domain Eukaryota; kingdom Metazoa; phylum Chordata; order Ceratodontiformes; family Protopteridae; genus Protopterus; species Protopterus annectens. The sequence goes on from NC_056732.1 coordinate 870,754,631, forward strand.
ATTGGGAATGACTACTAGAACACTTTTTGAACATATGAGAGAACATATTTATTATACTAGAACCAAAAATGAAAGAAGTGCACTATACAAACACTCTATTGAATGTGTTAAATTAAAAAAAATGTATTCTCAATATTAGAAGTAGCGTGTGGTGATTTGAAGGGAGGTGAGTATAAAAATGTATTAGTGCAAAGGGAGACAGTGTGTCAAGTGAGACTAAAAGCGAACAAAAAAACCTGGTCTCAGTGATATTATCAATATTAAATGCTTTCTTAAAAATAGGAAATTGAAACTTAGTAAATGATAAAGAATTATTTAAAACATATTAAATAATAGTGTATTGATTGTTTTTAACTGTTTTTAGTCATCATGTGTTTATTTTATGGCTGTTAAGGTAACATTTTTTTTGTTAATAACTAAATGGTTAATGAACTGGGAAATTTTATTAATTGAATAACTAATTGTTAATTAACTGTGGGGTATATAATGGTGTAGTTTGGTTGATATGAATTTTTTTCTGATGAAGTCTTACTGACGGAAGTGTATATTAAAGGTTTTGCACACTAAAACAGTTTCTCCGACTTTCATTGACCATCAGGTATTCTTGCCTTTTTGAGTTATTTCTAAAAAATGCATAGCTATACCCTTTGGTAAATCAGATATCCCTGGAATTTATAATATTGATAGCACATCACTAAAAGTGGACCCAGTGGTGAGGGACTTAAGAACACAAATAGATAGTAAACTAAACTATGCCCACCAGGTAGCAACAGTATTTCGGAAATCCTTGTGTGACTCAACTTATAAGTAAAGGCATGGCATCAAGATTAATGGAAACCATAGTGCCATTGTATTTCAGCCTCATCAGTTGCATAATCGAGTACAATGCTCCTGTCTGCATGTACCTAACCAGGCACTTGCACCAATCGGAGTGGACCCAGAAGTTTCTCACTAAAAACATACAAACGTAAGCATACCTCTTAACTGTCGAGATTTTTACAGAATGTCTAGATTTTTGAGTCATATTTGTGGTCTGCTCCTCATAAAATTTGTGGTTTTCTGGGAAATCAGTGAAGATTTAATTCACTAAATAATGACAGTCATTTAAGATTTAGATTTTATATCCTTCAGAAAAAGCATAGTAGCACAAAAACTTGTATTTTAGCAACTTTCTAAGTTTATAAGAACAATATCTAAAAGTTGTCTCTATTTTGGGTTTTTGTCCCACCATTATTTTTGACTTTGTCCAGATTTCTTGTGCTAAGAGATTGATGAGCATAAGATACATGTCTTATGCTGACCGACTAAAGGCCCTATCCCTTTACTCCATCTCATATCACTTATTGAGAGGTGACTTATGCCTGACCTACAATACATTCTCTGATCCTACCCTGATGAAAACATTACATATTCATAAGAAAAGTTATACAACGGTCATGTGTTCCATAGACCTGAACTTTATTTTTGACTTTGTATCCCAAAGGCTACCTCATTTATGGAATAAACTTCTCATCTTCATAAAACAAAGTCTGTCCTCTACTGTCTTCAAAAAGAATTTGGATAAATTGATGGTGAACTATAAATTGACTTCCAGGGAACTGGCCATGTCCCTTATTGACAGATGCAGTCTGTAAAATGACTCAGGGCTCCACCACCCAAAGTCCCACTATCTTGATACTACCTCATCCCATAACTGATGAATTAAGATATAATATTGTCATATTCTGGATATAAATCACTAGGCTCTTGTGCCATTAGCCTAGTAATCAGCTATGAACCTATGAACATGTCCGGTTCTAGAATTATTTTTACGATTATTGCTAGTATTATTGATACTAATCTTGCCCCTGATATTGAATGCACTCTTCTTCTAATTGTTGAAATTTTTGTTTACCTTTTGTTTTTAAGTGGCAGTATTTTTCAGTGGTTCTACATATTAATTCACAAACCTAAAACTCTTCCTCCTTGGCCCCTGTGCAATGCCTCCAAATATGGTCTCTCCTTTCTTCTGCCCATCCTTTTTGAGATTAGTTTATTGATATAGCATTTTAAGCCGGTTATTATGCTAAATATTTCCAAAGGTATTATTACTGAGTTTTTCATCTGCCTTCACATTATCTGCTTAGAAAAATACAACCACATAAAAACACTTAGAATCAAACTTTTCCTCATCTTCTTCTTCCTCCTTAATTCCTGTAAATGTTCCTGAATCTTCTAACCATCTGTCCCATCACATAAAGTCATATGATAGATGGCATCTTTGCCCAGTCCCCCTCTTTCCAGTTAATTTTTCCTAAAAGTCTTTGTTTATTGTATGTCCACACACAGTGAAGTGTTTTCCTAAATCTAAACCTTCTAGGGATTCATAAAAAAATTCCCAGTTTACTAAATCAAAGGTATGACATTATCCTTTTCATCATCTCTGTTTCACTTCTCCCCATTAAATCCAGGGATTACCTCACTTATCTGCTGATTTTCTACTATAAAATAAATCCTCTCTATGCAAATCTGTTATGCATGGAATGTGTTTTTAGGCTCACTGCTGTCCCCTTTGCTCATGGACCCATAATCTTTCTTCTTTTTTTTTCTTCTTCTTCTTTTGCTAACAGTATCACACGCCATTTCTATTAATGGTTCTGGCTTTTGTGCTTCAACATATTTTTTTATAAACAGATATTACTGACCCCTGAATATATAATGCTGTTAGGCAGTCAGTGCAGAAGATTTATCTGGCAGTTAGTACAGCGGATTAAGGATGTTATCTTTTATTGCGCTACTTCCTGTACTCAAGTATTTCATTTTCTCAGCCTCCATTTGGCAGCTTTGTGATTCTGAACCAAAGACTTAAAGCAGACAGTGCTGTGGGCCAGAATCTTGAAAAGGCTGCCAAGGCCTAGTGGACTACCCTGCTTAGCAAATACAAGGGCATACTTACATACATATGCATACATTTATAGTTAATTAATTGATATTTAATTAAATCGCTCTGCTTTTTTTTGTTTTACCACTGTATTTTTTCATTATTTCTTTCTTCAGGATTTCCCTCAAGTCCTCGGATACCATCTGATACATCTATATTCTCCATAGTCTACTTTTGTGAATTCCTCAATTTGTCTCTAACTTGCTTATCTTTCTCTACATTTTATATTCTTTCATATTCCATGCTAAAACCCTTCTTTCTTTTCTCTTTGGCTCAACCAGACGTCTTTATTTCTAATTATTTCCGATTCTGTTTTTGCAGTTTACCATACATGTATTCTACATCTTATCCTTTCTTTATTTCTTTTCCATCCATCCTTCATTTTGTACTGAGCACTTCATTTCTTTTACTCATCTTGCCTCACTGATGCCCTTAACGTCATACTTTTTCCCTCATTTTTTCATTAGTCAGCTTCTAAATTGGATAACTTTAATCTAATCTTCACTCTATACCACAGCCATGTTATCTTTTTGTTATCCCTAGGCTCCCTTTCACTGCCATGCTTTTCCCTATTTTTAATTGATCCTTTGCTCTTATGATCACTTCTTTGACTCATTTCATTTCATTTTCCTGTACATCTTATTTTATTCTCATTTTTTTAGTTTTCACTGTAGTATAACCTGATACTGTCCAAGCTTATTTCTCTACATTTCCTAACCTTCCCTTGTTTTCCATAACCATAAACCGATCAGGTCTACATGCTTTTTTCCATTCTGTATGAGAGAATGTATACTATTTCCTGCCTTTATTCCGTCTTTCCATATATTGATCCTTCAGTCTTTATCATCCATTCTCTTATGTCAACTTGAAACTTTGTATTCCACTTTCCTTTAATTTTTTTTACAATTTTTATTCTCTTTAGTTGCTCATTCAGTGTTAAAATTAAATATCTTCCTATTACCTTTACCTTCTTATTCCACAAAGTTCATCTCATATATGAAGAAAGCTCTGAAAAAAATCCTCTTCCTCTCTGTTCAGGATATGAATATTCTATTATTTCCATTTTTTTCAGTGACATAGGCTATAATTTTGGCGCTATAGACCCTCTTCCAAAATGTATCCTTCTCCACCACAAGCATGACCACTGCAGACAACACATACACACACACACACACACACGCACACACGCACACACACACACACACACACACACACGCACACACACACATGCACACACTCACACACGTGCTCACACATGCGCACACACACACACACACACACACACACACACACACACACACGCACACACACACATGCACACACTCACACACGTGCTCACACATGCGCACACACACACACACACACACACACACACACACACACACACACACACACACACACACGCACACACTCACACATGTGCTCACACATGCGCACACACACACACACACACACACACACACACACACACACACACACACACACACGCATACACACACACACACAGCGGATTGAAATTGGGTCTTTGATCATAAAAAGCTTATTACATGACATGGATGCCAAGAAATTTGCCTCAAGACTGAACCTTGACAGCTAAATCTTGGTAATCCATTTGTATAACACTAATAATGGCTATGAGCAGAGACACCTGATCATAATTCTTTGTAGTCCAAAGATCTTTATCTTCTCCATACATTACTTGTTTCAGAAAAAAAAGTGAAAGAGAGTAAAGTGTAAGCTGATAAAACACTTTAGCTGTCACAGAGGGAGCAAGCAGAAAGAAAGTCTCCTGTTGAAAATGAAGACCTTTAAATGCTGTTAGATAATTTGTTCTACCACACTATTAGTTAATAAGTGTAGCAGAGTAACGTTTTAACAGTTTTTGGTAGCTGTTCTATCTTCTGGTGTTGTTCTTTGCCAGTGGACATTTTCTACTGTTTATCCGTAGACTGGCACCCATTCGTAACAGTACTTAGAGGATGCATAGCAACTAATAAGCACCCCCAAAAAACCTCAGTGATTGGGACTTTAGCTAGTAACAAGTTTACTTTTTTCTTGTAATTGGAGTGTAATCTCAGTGCTCCATGCACTTTGTTACGTTTTAATGTAGCCTAGATGTGTTGTTGGATTCAACACATTCATTACCAAAATTAAGTATATTATGCATTAGAAAATAACTAGAATTAAACAAGTAAAGCAAATGTTGCTTTGTATGTCCAATTAAAAACATATTCCTCACATTTAATGTTGCCATGAATCAGAACACCTGTTATTTTTAAGAGGTGCTTGCCATAGCATATATAGCTCTGATTATATGGAATGTGAGATGTATAAAGAGAAATATATTTCCCCCCACTGCTGACTTTATTCTTAAATTAAGTTCAAATACACATATTTCAGGTTTCCACTTTGCTGATACACAGATATTAGGAAAAGACATAGGGACGGATTCACAATGTGTATAGCTGCTAAACAAAGGTAAACAGCAGAGTATGCTAATGAAAGCATAATCAACTGAATTATATGTTAATGAACCAATCTAGTATGACAGAGCCATTCAGAAAGCTATAAAGTAACAATGTTGGGATGGTGTAGCCCTTTTTCATGAACACCAAAGCCTATTGGAATACAGCCACCATCACACTAAGATATGCTACTGCTGATGATAGACCTCATCCAAATAGAAGAAGGGCATTCAGGCCCCATTTAATATATCCTGGACTGCATGATATTGGAATAGTAGAATGATACAGGGTTGATAGGGAAACACTACAGTAACTATGCAAACTTTGCTGCCCCCACCTCAGACCCAGGGGAAATTATGGAGAACCTATACCAGTGGAAACTTAGGTATGTGCAGCATTAAGGATATTAGTTACTAGTACAGTCCAGAGACTCACAGGGGATATATTAATGGTGTCAGAGGCCTCAGCCTCCAGAATATTTCATCAATGTCTCAATGTTATGCTAGAACATGACAGGGAGTACATCTATTTTTCCATGCACAGCAGGGGAGAGAGCAAGAACAATGCAGGAATTTTATTCTGTAGCACACTTCTCTGAAAATTTTGGGGCCAAAGACTGAACTCAAATAGAAATAAAAGCACCATCTGGTGAACAGGAAAGGACATACATCAACAGGAAGGGGTTCCACTCAACCAACTGCCAGGTTGTCTGTAATGATGAGGAATCAGCTTCAGTGTCTATCCAGGCAACCCAGGCAGTTATCATGTCTCACACATATGGCACACTTTTCAGTTTTACAGAGGTTTACTAGGAGTGATGTTCCACAAGGCCATCTACTGGGTGATGCAGGTTATGCACTGGAACTTTCACTTAGGACAGCCAAACGGACACACACACACACACACACACACACACACACACACACACACACACACACACACACACACACACACACAAGAAGGATGCAATGATGCCCACACTCAAACTAGAAACATCATAGTGCATGTATCTGGCATGCTAAAGTTATGTTTCTGCTCCCCAGACACATTGGGGGTGCTCTGCAGCATGACCCAGGGACCTGCACAAAAATTCTGACAGTCTGTGCCATGTTGCACAATATCATCTTGAGGAAACAGCTACAACAGGGACAGTAAGGCCCAGAACCATACATTCCTGGACAACAGGCAGGGCCAGCATCTCCAGCACACACAGACAAGGATTCTGATGGAGAACATCCAGTTGCAGAGGTAACCAGCAAATGTAGGCATGTACAATATGCTCTTGCCCTGGCTAAGAGGCAAAGGATAGCACTCACACACACTCAGCACTTAAGACTCAAAGGTTAACACACAGACACACACTCAGCATTTAAGAGGCAAATGATTGCACACACAGTCTCGCCAGTAAAGGAATACATGCAACAACCTAAGCATATATAGATATTAAAAATTATACCATCTGATGCCTATAAACATTATTTCCCCATGTAATGTCTCTGCATGGATAGCATCAAACTGAAACATTCCCCAACTGCAGTAATGCTAGGTAAGTGTGGGAACCAGTATTATATGAACAAATGTGTAAGAAGATAAACTACCAGCATACTATCAGTCATAAACATACTCAATTGGAACCTGTGGGAGGTGTCCACTAATCACATTCTTGGCTTATAGGAATAGTGTCTGCAATATACAAGTATACATTGTACACAATAACTGGCTTCAAGCCAGTCACTTACCCACTGTACACAATACAGTCAACAGAACAATTATATCAATGATTTCACAAGTAGACCAATAAGCAGGAATGCCATATCTCTGGTATGAATGCATGAATTACAATACTAAATAAAAAAATATATGAAATGAGTATTTACAGAAATATCTACAATACTGCTATATACTAAATATGCATATAATCAGCATAGTAATGAAGACTCTCTCATCTATCCACTCTATGCGTCAGACATACATGCAACCTTAAGCCAAACCCAAATGAACAAAGGGCATGGCACAGTCATCATCATTTACACAGGGTGGTGGTCAGTAGGCCAAGAGTGACACCAAAGTAGTGAGTGTGTTTGAGTAAGAAACACACAACATTCAGTAAAGTAAAAACTGCCTTAGGGCCAACATGGGATATATCCCAATAAACATTAAGGTTTTTGTAGCATGCATGTGTGTGAGTCAGTATGGACAGTTTTGTGAAATGTATGTGTGTGTGTGTTGTGTGTGTGTGTGTGTGTGTGTGTGTGTGTGTGTGTGTGTGTGTGTGTGTGTGTGTGTGTGTGTGTGTGTGTGTGTTTGTCTGCATGAACACAGTCAAGCTCTGTGCTAGCACTATATCCTGCCATGTCAGACAGGTGTGAGTCATGCATGGTAAAGTTGTTAATTCAGTGTCATCAGTCCCGACAATGAGAACTGCTGCTGCCAAGATTTGCAGCACTACCACTTCTTTGTCGTCAGTCAAAAGTAGAAGTGCTACCTGAACATGAGCGATGTCTGCTGGATGATCTGTATTCATTACAATGTCCAGGGCCAAGATTCCCTTGGCCTACTACATCTGGGTGTGGACACCTCAATCACTGATGAAGGAGTGGATGCAGTATAACTATGGGAGCAGGATCTTGCATGGCCTCATCATCTAATGCCAGAAGATGTTGCAGCTCTGCGGAAATGTGGATGCTGTCCCTCCCCCAGCAGACATTCAATTACAGACCGCATCTGATCCAGTGTGTCTCTCATCCTGTCTAATGAGTCACCCACATGGTTGAGGCAGTCATGCACATCAGAGTGCGCTATGTTTAGGACTTGCACAATCTCTTCAGAGGCCATTGTAAAACATGTCTGTGCCTCCATGATGGTCCTATACATATGTCTTGTGGCACATTTATTTATTATTTATTTTATTTTACATTTGTTGACCGGGAGTGTCTCACTGAGCTGAAGAGTCCTTTTTCAGTGGAAGCCAAGGGAGAAAAGCTCCAACATATTATACAATATTAATTATAAATTAGCATTAAACAGCAATGTAACAGGATTATTACAAGGCATTAAGTAGCAATACAATGTTATACAGTGACAATAATCAGGAGTATAGCAAGACTATTTCAAGATGTATAAAAAGAAATATGTCATTAAGATGAATATAGTTTTGCGGTAAGCGGTTACAAAAACCAAGTTTTATCATAAGGCAAGACAATTACAATAGAATGTTACTCTGAGGCGGTTTGCGTAATAGATTTTTAGAAGGCAATAGAAAGAGCAGTCAAGGAAGATTAGAGAGAGCTAGTGAGAAGAGTGAGTTAAGGGCAGAAAGTAGATTAAGGTATGAGAAGTAGGGGATGTTTAAGGAGGGAGTGTGCAGCAGCAGGACCAGTGACTTTTAAAGTGCTCTTTGGTGGCTGTCTTAAATCGTTTAGGATATGTAAGGGTCCTGATTTCTAGTGGGAGCCCATTCCAAGCAATAGTCTGGTGATAGCTGTACATGTTGATTCCAAATATAGACTTGGGTTTGTAGCTTTGTAGTAGGTCTTGCTTAGAGCATCGGAGAGGTCTGGAGGGAGAATAATGGGAGATGAGAGGGAATAGTGCTGGGCAGTAGGAAGGCTGGTATAGGATAGAATGGATGATCTGGAACTGAGAGAGAAGAAGCTGGTGGGGTAATTCAAGCCAGTTTAGGTGTTTTAGAGTGAGACAGTGATGGGATATGTAGGTATGTTGGGCAGCAAATCTAGCTACCTATTTGTAGGTAGATTTGAGTTTGGTCAGGAGTGCTGAGTTAAGATTTGTGAGAATTTGAGAATTGTGCATTAGACTGGGTAGAAGGTAGGTGAGAGAGAGAGTAATCTTGGCTTCAGAGGTAAGGAATTTCTTGTTATGGTAAAGGAGCCCTAGTTTTGAATGAGTCTTTTTGATACAGTTATTAACATGCAAGTCAAACTTAAACTGATCGTCGATGGTTACGCCTAAGAACTTAGTGCTGGATTCTACCTAATTGGGAGTGTTATTAAGGGACTGTATGGAGAAGGAGGGTTTAATAATGTTGAACTTTTTATGTAGGAAGAGTAACAGCTTTGTTTTTTTTTTTAGGGTTAAGGATGAGCTGGTTGTTGGAGAGCCATGTATCAACTAATTTAAAAGATGCCTGAGTACCTGAGAAGAGCTTATAGGGAGAGTTGGCTGTGGTGATGACTATAGAGTCATCCGCGTATTGCACTAAAGCTGACTGAGGACAGGAAGTATAGAGCTCATTAGTAAAGATATTAAAAAGGAAAGGCCCTAGGATAGACCCTTGAGGTACACCCATTTTTACAGTGAGAGGAAGGGAAAGTGCAGAGTGCCATCTTACTGACTGAGATCTATCAGTGAGGTAGCTGGAGAACCCTGCAACAGTATCAGAGGAGAAGTTGAGGTTATGCAGTTTGTGCAGAAGAAGAGAGTATGAGACAGTATAGAAAGCTTTTGAGAAGTCCAAGAATAGGTAAGAAATAAGTTTATGGTTGTCCATGTCTATAGAGACATTGTTGAGGAAGGATAATAGAGCTATAGAGGTGCTATGTTTGGGTCTGAAGCCATGTTGAGTGGGTGTAAGCAGATTTTCCTGTATTAGATACTGCATAACTTGTTTATGAATACATTGTTCTAGTACTTTAGAGAGAGGGGAGAGGATAGCAATAGGTCTACAGTTGGAGATATCAGAGGAGTTACTGCCTTTGTGTATAGGTAGAGTGTAGCATTGTTTCCAGATGGAAGGGACTTTAGCTTCAGAGATAGAGCAGTTAATAAGAATAGATACAGGGAGAGCAAGAGAGTCAGCTGCTAGTAGAAGAAAAGTGGAAGGAATATTGTCAGCTGATGCTGAGTATGGTTTTAATTTAGAGAGTAGAGTTTTGATGTAGCTAGTAGGTACAGGTTTGAGGGAGAAGGTATGTGAGGAGATAGTATTAGGAGTAGGTTTAGAAAAGTTGGAGATGTTGGTAGTAGAGGAGATTGGGTTAGGGTTCAATAGCTTAGATATTGAATCGATAAAATAGGTACTGAAGATAGTGGCAGTTTCTTCAAATGTCTTGTCTTGGCATGGATTGGGGGACCTAAGATTACAAGGATGTAATATTTGGTTAATAGAGTTCCAGATTTTTTTAGGATTAGATTTTATGGCTATGGGAGGATTGTTATAGAAGTCCTTTTTATCTTTGTTTATGTGTTTTTTGTCAGATTTCTGAGTTCTTTATATTTTTATAAGTCTGCAGAGAGCTTAGTTTGTGACCATTTTTTCCATAATTTGTCTATAGTTATAATAAGGGTATGAGTGGCTTTTGAAAGCCACGGAGATATGGTGGACTTAATTCGGACTTTGCGAGAGGGAGCAAGTGAGTCTAAGATGCTAACGAAGGTGGAGTTGAAAGCTAGGATTGCTTCTTCTAGTGGGAGTTGTTAAGGAATTTCCAGTTTACTTTAGAGAGGAGGGCATTAAAGGTTTCTGGATGGAAGTTAGAGAGTTTGCAACACGTGATAAATCTAGGAGGTTTTGAGAAGTGTCAACCTAAGCACTTTTATAGGGGAGTGATTACTCAGAGTGTTTGGTAGGGTTTGATGGTTATGATATTTGGAAGGATTAGATACAAGTACCCAGTCAATAAGAGTACTAGATGTGTGAGAGTTGTTTGTATGAGTAGGTTTGGAGATTAGCTGTGTAAAGCCATATAAATTAATATGAGTATTAGAGTTTTGATTACTGAGAGTTAACCAGTTAATGTTGACATCCCCAAGAAGGATAGTTTCGCTGGGGATGTGTTGAGAAAAGTATGACATGTGTATTATGTATCTATATACATATGTAGTATATGGTGTCATGCCCTCATCATGGCTACTGGCAGACTTAACCAGCTCTGCAACTGGAGTAACTGCACTACCCCAATCAACTGTGTCACTCTTAACCTGTTCTATATCTGAGGCCTGTGTGGAATGTGTGTGTGTAGTCATACTGACTATGTCTGAAGTAAGGCCAGTGGATGTGTGTCCCACAACCTCAGTGTCAGAATGAACCTCTGCTCTCCCTGACTGTGCCTCTACATCAGCGACATCATCATCAGAGGCTACTGAAACTGACATCAGGTGGTATGAGTGCTACACTGCCACTGTCAGGATTGTCTTTGATAATCAATAAACACAAGCAGGAAAGAAGTACTGAGTGGAAATGATGCAAACTTGGTTCTACACGCTAATGTTAAATTATTTCAGATGCTAAAGGAATACAATACGTTTTACTCTGTCCTCAGACTAACATATAACTAATACTTATTTTTAATCAAAGAAAGTTTGTGCTTACCAGGTGCAGGTGGTCTTTCATACAGTATTTCTGATGTCCCCGGAAAAAGGGGAAGGCTGTGGAAAGAACACTAATAAGCATCACAATGCAAATGATACAATGACAAAAGAATGATGCTCTGCCTATCTTCCTCTTAAGAAATATATATGAATCAATGAGATTGACCATCCCCCCAAAATAATCGTTGTTGAACTTTTTTCTCTTGTAAGGCACAAGTATTGATGCGTTCAGATGTAGAAGTAGTAACACATAAAGATGTCTTGAATGGCATTACATGCCTTATATAGCATACCTGGGATTTCTTCTTGAGACATGATCGGCCTGTTGTCTACATCAGCTCCAACATTAAAGACTCTGCATAAACCCTCTACTGAGCTGTCTGGATCTCTAACAGTGGACAGAAAATGCTCATTTTTATTGAGTGGTGGTTACATAGCAGGAACCCCACATGCAGCCATCTGTTCTCATGCTCCTGCAGGTGCCCTCCTGAATGTGGCTATAATCATATCAGTGGCATAGTGCCATACCTGATTATAATTTAGACATGTCCACCCACTGCTTTTATGTCACTGATCTGCTGTCATATGCTTTTTTGCACATATATCACAACTGACTCTGTCAGGAAGGTTCCATGGCTGCATAAGACTACAATGATGGCCTTATTCTCTCCATTACTGCCATAATCTTGTATGACATGAAACAAAAAAGTAGCATGAACGCATTCTCCTCAAACTAAATCGCTGGACCCATCCTCAAAACAAAACAATTGAAGACACAATGCTCATTTAAGATTATGGAGCCCCCAATATAAGAAAAGAATCATTAAACATTAGCATTGCATCCTTTCTCTTAACATGTCTATAATGATGACAACAGTTGTGTAAATGTCTTCTTAATGGCAATATTATTAATTAGTAGGCAAAAAAATCAAAGTTTAATTGTCCATTCAATGTCCATTCGTCTCTTCCCTGCTGTGGAAGTCACCAGGAGCCATATAAGAAGCCTAACACCTCCGTTAGCTGCACATGTACAACCCCATGAAGTAGACGATAAACATAATACATGTTGGTGAAATTCTAATAGCAAATGATAACAAAATGCTGTGACTTAACCATACTAACTTGGAAAGCACAGCAAGAGCCGACAAACATGCAGTATATCAGCAGCGAATTTTTAAACTTGCATACATATTATAATTATTTTTTGTACCGCATATTGAAATGCAAACAAAATATGAAAATCAAAGCAGTTTATTAAGTGGACAAACATACCTTATCAAATACTGCAGTAATTTGTTAAGCAATTTCCTTAAAGTAGCAGTAATTGTCTGCCTCTATCCATTCAGTCTCCACTTCTTCCACATTGAAATGTACACCATTAATTTTATATAGTGTAGATTTAGCCCTTTGAGCACTGTGAAGGTGCAAATCAGGTATGAAATCATTAGCATTCCTGAATACCAAAAAAATCACTTGATGCAGGGAATGTAAACATGGTATATGTAGTTACACAACTGCGTACACAAACTTTAGGACTTCAAGGAGGAGCAATGACAATTGCTAGCTGTTAATGGCTCACAGGTGTTACTGATTGCTATTAATACAACCACAAGCAATACTGAAGTGACTCTTATCTCTGAAGTGCTTATATCATGCAGAGAATACTTAAAATAAAAAGTGTAAGCAGCTTGAGAGCTATAAGAATACATTCAACAAGATTAATATTCTTTCAGAAACAGCACACTGTCCATCCTCTGCTTATAATGTGACTGAAATGCTGATCAGCTATATTACATATTGAAACAAAGGTGTAAATAAATGGCCATGATATTGCATTTCTGTAGTTAATCTGAAAGCAGGGGAAGATGCTCAGAAAATAAGGAGAAGAATAACAGTCTTGGCAACCAGTCATTAATATGCTATGGGCTATTATCAGTGCAAAGTATTTGTCAATATATCTTTGATCCAGACATGTTCAAGCAAATCAGAAAGTACCTTTTTCGGTCTTGTGTTGGTGGGAAAGAGAGATAATAAACACAAGTGAGTGTATGTTCTTATTGCACTGAATTGAAGGTTCAAAGCCACATAACGTTCTAACAGAGTTAATACATATTTTCTGGGCATATGACCAGGTCGTACCACACGCGCATATATGAGAGAGGGTACTGTTGTCTGCCAGCATTTCAAAACAGTGAACAATAGCCCACTGCTCCAGGTGTGGAGAATATAAATTATATATATATATATATATATATATATATATTTTTTTTTTTTTTTGCACGAGTAATTTTAACACTGCTTAGCAGAGCACAAACAGGGCTCACAAGTGAAGGAAAGAATGAATGATTTCATTTCTGTTATCTCCATTAGTGCAAACACTTTTGGCACCACTGCATACTATTTCTAGTGAGTAATGTGCACATGATGTATACCTGTTTCTGCACAGAAGCTGTAAATACAGTGACTTTGGTACCACAATTAAGTTTCTCTGGGGTTCAAATCCAGACAGAGTGCAAAGAGAATGCTAAAACGTATTACAGCAGACTATATAAGGAGGGGTGGAAACCTTTTAATTTGTCTGAAGAAGTTCATTTTCTCAAATCAAATGTGTTAACAAGACACGTAGGTGAAGTGGAAAACTATGTATGGGCTGTTATTTTTTTGTGGGATAGGTGCCTGTTTTGGTTTTTTTTTACTTTTTTTTTTACTTTCAAATAGAAAGGAATGTTAGGGAAGGTCAGATAGGAAGGTTAGGTGAGAAACCAGGCACATCATACAGGACAAACAAGACAGATAAGGATGGTTAAGGACACAGAAGACTGGGAGAGCACCAGGATTAGAGATAGGTAGGGGATATCAGAGGCACACCTACATCAAGCCTCAAAATAGTGATAATCTAGTCCTCACCCTCATGACTGTCATCACTGCATCCTGTCTCAGTTTATATAATTTACTTTTTTCAGAACATCATGTTCTTTTTTTCTGTTTCTTGCCGTGTGAACTTGCTCCCTGTTGAATGACATGCAATCAGTGTTAACTGCTTAAGGAAAAAAGGTAAAAGCATTTTGTTTGATCAGCCTTTTATACTCAGTGGCAATGCACAGATGTCATCACTCTGGACAGTAGTAAGTGGAGAAGAGCTCCTCCTGTCAAATTGTCTCTGTGCCACAGGTTATAAGTATACTCACTTTAGAAATAAAGCAGAGCTGATTCAGTGTTCAAATCCAGCTGACACTCCTTTGTACAAAGAATACCAAAATGCAATTTCTGGCCATGCTTTGACTAGGAAGGAAACACTACATACAAATGACTGTCATAATTATGTTTATTTCACTAAGTGTCTCACTAATGCTTTGATAAAAAAAAATTTATAATGCTTTGATAAATAAATTTTTATAAGTAGGATATCTCATTAATGATTTAGTTATGAAACACAATTGACTGGGTATGTAATTGTTTAAGCAGGATAGTTATGATGAATTAAAAATGCACTTGCATCTCTATGATGAGCAGAATACCTAAGTGAAAATCATCATCTCTCCCCATACAGCCAAAGGACAGTATGAGTAGTGAAGTATGTATGTATGTATCATACCCCAACCTGTATTAAGCAGGTCATGAAATCCATCCATATGATGTACATTCACAAAGAGTAATGTCTCTTTCAGAGGAAAGCATTTCACAAAACCTCCTAAGGTCACAACACATACATGCCTATCTGATGTTCATAGGTTCATAGATTGGTACTAAGCTAACTGCCCTTGTGAGCCATTTTAAGCCTAGTCAATTATCCCTTATGAGACTCAAGCCCTGCACCTTGTGTTTGTAAGGTAAATACCTTAACCATTAGGCCACCCTCCCACGTATATCCCCATTCATACTTAATGCAGTTTATCTGTAATGAACATGTCTGAAAGGGAGTTATTCTCTACCACTGACAGATAATCACCTTGATTGAAATGTATGCATTATTCCTTGATCAGGTCTGATTCCTACATTTGATAACTAATGTTTTACAGTGTGCAATTCAAGAACATTATGTGCCAAGTCATCTTATTTAACCTCCAAATCACCCAGGATAACCACCAATGCCATTGAGTCTGTTAGTATTGAGCATCTGAAAAAGAGTCAATAGGTTGAGCATCTTTGATAAAATGCCTTCCTCTTTGTTTCCAAATGCCTCTTAGTACTTTCCATTGTGCAAATGCAGGTGACATAGTTGGGCATGTTTGCACAGTAGTAGTTAAATGTGAAATTGTAATTTAGTACCACGTTATACTTGGGGCTGTTGCTTGACTTCTGCAGGCATGGCTAGTGTGGGAGATAATGGTGCTATATTTAGATCATACAGGTGGAGTGTTAAGGAGTCAATGATTTTTTGTTGCACTTCTTGTGAAGCACTACAGCTGTAAGCTACTGCAAGGGGATTATACTGGGTCTCAGACTAAGACTGAGCCTTAGAACAGGTTAGCCAAGGCTGTCGGTAGTGCAGTTGGCATCCTATGAGCCGGAGTGAATTATCAACACCACTTCAGTGATCTGAAATGGTGCAATGAGGACCTCCTTAGCCGATGAGATGAAGAGTGTAGAACTGCTGATATCCCTCAGTTGTAAGTATTCTGACCTATCTGTATTAAATGATATAGAATGCAGTACACAGTCAAGACTGTTGTTCAATATGCTTTCACGTCTCTTCTTCTCCTCTTCTTCTGTGATTTACAGCTGCTGAAGACAATGCAGTGAACTGTGAGGTGCACCAAGACAAGTTAACTTGCTTCAGAGAGGAATGGTTTATATATGCATCAGGTATTACTGCCAGTATAATAACTATTGTAATTGTATGAAATATGGCAATATTGTAATAAATAGCTGTATTTAAGATATCATATCAGTACAAGTGATTAATGGTACAACACAGTAAGACCTTCCCATCATACCTGGATGTGGCAAATGTTTATAGACTAGATAAGCATAGCTGTGCATTTTCTGAAATTATATAATCAAGTGATATTCCATGGATCTAATGCTCTCGCTTTTCTGACTCACCCCACCCTTTCTCTCTCTTATTTTATTTTATTTGGGGGATATATTATATATTATACATGGCCTAAAATGTTCTGCTGTCTTGCATGTCTGCTTAGAAAAACTGACATGCAGCACAGAAGTAGACTGACCACTGTGGTTTGGGATGCTATCCCTCCCCAGGTTGCAGCACTGACACCCAGCACTTCAGAGTCTCAAGCTGTTAGTGTCACCTCCAAAGTCCCTGCCCTACCTGCTCCATCTACATCAGGTAGCTCTGCATCAGCATCTGGTGCACTGGTACCCTCTGGGAGTAGTATTAGCAGATGTGCTGATTTTCTCACCCGCCAAGTGTTGACAGGGCTAATGGATGGTATAATGGAAGGGAGCCTTGTTGCCTGAAATTGCCATAACAAAAAGGTACTTTGTCACATTGCCAAGATGATGCCATGTCAAGCACTAACATAGGAAACTGAGACAGGACACAGTGATGACAGTCATGAGGGTGAGGACTAGATTATCACTATTTTCAGGCTTGATGTAGGTGTGCCTCTGATATCCCCTACCTATCTCTAATCATGGTGTTCTCCCAGTCTTCTGTGTCCTTAACCATCCTTGTCTGTCTTGTTTGTGCTGTATGCTGTGCCTTCAAAGCACCACCAGGACGACAGTACAGTTCTTAATCTTCTTGTATCCCAAACAGACAATCCAGTAAGGCAAAATATTTATTAACCAAATGAATATTCAAGTCAAGTGGAGTACACAAAGTAATAAAATAACATCAGATGAGCGCTTTCGGCTATTCAGCCTTCATCAGATCATAAAATTTATTGCTGCTTCAACATTTAAAAGTAAAAACATGACCAATCTTCTCTTCGTTTCTCGCATCCTGGTTAACTAATAACCAATGTTTACAGCTAACATACTAGTTTCCTACAGGTAGAAAAATAGAATTAGCAACCAAACAAAATATCAGAAAATGCTCCAATGGCAAAGTTCATAGCCAGCAAGGTGACAGAATTTATAAAAACATCATTGGTTCACGAGAGCTATTGAATAGAATAACTGACCAATAGAGCTGTCTCTTCACAATACATGTAACCAGTCAAGTAATAATGTTACATACCTATCAATGTATACACATCACTTCAAATAAAACTTACAGCGATTACAAAAAACATTCTCCACACCCTAGTACTAACAAAATCCATGGGGGCTACCATATAAAGTGGCGGATCTATATCGTCATCTCCCCAAGGACGATCCAAGCAGTCAAGTGATAAATCACTCCTTAATCACCACATGCAAGTTTCTTCAAATAAAAATATGCAGTTATCATAGAGATGGCGATTCTATAAATATTTGTGACCATAGCTCTTTACTAGTTGAAATGCAAAAATATAAAATATATATCTAAAGAACAAATATATAAATTATCACAAAGGCAGCAATTCTGCAGGTGAATACAGCTGTAGCTCTTCTCATATCAAAATACCAAGTATAAAATATATATCCATAAAATGTAAACATAAATGTCTCACAGACAGTCCTAGGTCCACACGAAAACTTGTCAATAAATAAAGCATAAGTAAGGCTAATTCCTTACTACTTGAAGTCTAGCGAAGTGGTCAAAGGACACTTCATTCAAAACCACAAAGACAGCTGCATAATCAAGAGATGCTCCAATGGCATTGGTTCACCAAACGAACCCACATCCAATCAAACAATGGAGGCTCGCACCAATCTCTGCTCATTCCTCCAGTGCAACTTCTGCACTATTGGCCCAAAAACGGTCATTAGATAAAACTCATACCCAATCAAATGGCAGAATCTCATGCCAATTACTGTTTACCCCTTCAACAAGCATTCTCCTTTATTGGCTCTTGAATGGAGCAAACAACCAATGGCTGCGGTGCCAGCATTAGCTCCCTGCCAGCCAGTCTGCAAAATTTAGTGTATACACAGGCATAACCCACAAATAGTCATATGTTGTAAATCTCGATCGACTCAGCCAAGCCTATAAAGATCAAGCAAACATGCATATATAAACAAAGTCATCAATGTAATGCAATAACTTCAGCAAACATTCTCATTCATTGGCCCTTGGTTGAAGCAACTAACCAATAACTGCAGTACCAGCACTAGTCACTTGCCAGCCAGTCTGCAGAATTAGAGGTATATACACAGGCACAAATCCCACAGATAGTCACAGATTGTAACCCCTGATTGAGAACCGGACACAGCCAAACTTGTAAAAATCAAGCGAACATGCATAGATTTACAGAGTCATCCATGTAAAGCCAAACACTTCAGTTGCTCAGGAGGACTACATCCAATCAAATGGGAAAAGTTACATACCAATCACCATATTTTCTCTAAAATATCTCATCCACTATTGGCCCAAAGGGGTCACTAGATTAATCAGTTGATCAATGGCTATAATAATAGTGTTGGTTCCTTACTGAATAAAGCATACTGCCAGCAGCTAAGTATATGGTTGGAGTATGGTCCAATCAAAAAGGAATTCCCTTTTTCATAGCCAATCCGAATATTAAAGTTACAAAGCAGTCTCTGCTCTTCCCCATTCACTTTTGCCATGGATTTATGTGAAATAAATGTAATAAAATACATTTTATTTCCCAGAGAAACTTTCATAAAGGAAACTGGCTATATTAGTGGCCTATAACATTCCTTCTAGATTTCAATATAGGTTTTAGAGGAACAACAGAGTTTAAACCAGGTTGATGATGAGTTTGTAGATTAACTATCCAGCTGATCTCACATAACTGTGCGATTGTTGATGTCACCTGCTCTGTTAGTTACGGCCATCACTTCCAATGCTTTTATCTTAAAATGATGTGTGGGATTACCAAGATGATGCACTGCCAGTGCATTATTCATATCTTTATGTAAGATATACCTGAGATGTCTCAGGATTCGATCTTTAAATCTTTGGTTAGTCTTGCCAATATAGAACACCTCACATTGGCAACATGTTGCTAAATAAATTAAATGTTTAGTGCTACAGTCAGCATAGCAATTCGATGGGTATATCTTTCCTGTAGTAGGATGAATGAAGGAATTAGCATTGTCTATATGTGGGCAAGCTTTACATCTAACTCATTTGAACGTGCCTTTTCTCTCCGAGCATTTTTTGTGGACAATTCCATCCTTATTACAGAGAAGTCTTTTAATGTTTTTCTTATTTTTAAAAAGAAAGCAAGGGGCGTCACCAATTACTTTTTTAATCTTGCTGTCGGTGGTTAAAACTGGCCAAACTCTCCTGATGACATCACAGATCGGCGAGCTGTCATTGCTGTAGGTCAACATACACTTGAGTTGCATCTCATTGGCTCTAGTCGTGGAAACAACTGTGGAGGGAAGGGTTGCTTGAGACAAAAAGTAGGGTCTACCTTTATTTCTCCTGAGTTCTTCTGGGTTATTTTTCAAGGTCAGATGGCTATCTCTATAGCCTCTGCTTCTCAGATTCTCAAGGAGATTAACCTGTTCAATTTCAAAGTCTTCTCCCTCGGTGCAAAGTCTAGAAGCACGATTTTCATAAATACTGTTAAAAATATGCTTTGGATACATGCTTTGCCTATGCAGATAGTGATTGTTCCATGTTGGCTTTCTGAAGATGTTAGTACTTAATCCTCGTGTGGGATGCAGATAAATTTTCACATCTAGGAAGTTTACTTCTATTTTTGAAAACTTTGCTTTAAATTCCAAGAAGTCAGTGTTTTGGTTAATGCATTCGACAAAGGAAGTCAGTTCATCTTTGTTCCCCTTCCACAGAATAAAAATGTCAACTACAAAACGGACATATACAAAGATTGTATCAGGGAGAGACTGGATTACTGAGTCATTATCTATTTATATTGAAAGTGAACTAAAAAAGGTCCTTTGTCATGTTGATACTGTTCTAAAAGATACTGGAAGTTTCCTAAGGGACCTATATTCCAAGACCAGTGGTATGACCAACTTTGAAAATGTTATCCTGGTAACTATGGACATAACTAGTCACTTTACTGTAATACCTAACGACTATGGTATACATGCTATGAAGACTATCTTGTTACGAAATAACATCAACCCAAATTTGATATGTACTCTATTGGAATTAGTTTTAGGAAACAACATCTTTGTATATGGTGAAGACTTCTATCTGCAGACATGGGGAGTGGCCATGGGCACCCCATGTGCGAATAGTTATTTGAATCTGGTTCTTGCCCAATAGGAAAATGCTGAAGTTCTAAATGGAATTAATCCATGGAATGGCCATCTTCTTTACTATGGCCATTTTGTAGATGACGTTTTTATTCTGTGGAAGGGGAACAATGGCGAATTGACTTCCTTTGTCGAATACATTAACCAGAACACTGACTTCTTGGAATTTAAAGCAAAGTTTTCAAAAATAGTAGACTTCCTAGATGTGAAGATTTGTCTGCATCCCAAACTAGGATTAAGTACTAACATCTTCAGAAAACCAACATGGAACAATCACTATCTGCATAGGCAAAGCATGCATACAAAGCATATTTTCAACAGTATTTATGAAAATCAAGTACTACGTGCTTCTAGACTTTGCACCGAGGGAGAAGACTTTGAAACTGAACAGGTTAATTTCCTTGAGAATCTGAGAAGCAAACGCTATAGGGATAGCCATCTGACCTTCAAATGTAACCCAGAAGAACTCAGGAGGAATAAAGGTAGACCCTACTTTTCATCTCAAGCAACCCTTCCCTTCACAGTTGTTTCCACAACTAGAGCCAATGAGATGCAACTCAAGTGTATGTTAACCTACAGCAATGACAGCTCGCAGATCTGTGATGTCATCAGGAGATTTTGGCCAGTTTTAACCACCAACGGCAAGATTAAAAAAGTAATTGGTGACACCCCCTGCTTTCTTTTTAACAATAAGAAAAACATTAAAAGACTTCTATGTAATAAGGATGGATTTGTCCACAAAAAATGCTTGGAGAGAAAAGGCACATTCAAATGCTTTAGATGTAAAGCTTGCTCACATTTAGACAATGCTAATTCCTCCATTCATCCTACTACAGGAAAGGTATACCCATTGAATTGCTATGCTGACTGTAACACTAAACATTTAATTTATTTAGCAACATGTTGCCAATGTGAGGTGTTCTATATTGGCAAGACTAACCAAAATATTTAATGATCGAATCCTGAGACATCTCAGGGGTATCTTACATGAATATATGAATAATGCACTGGCAGTGCATCATCTTGGTAATCCCACACATCATTTTAAGTTCAAAGCGCTGGAAGTGATGGCCGTAACTAACAAAGTAGGTGACATCTACAATAACACAGAGTTATGTGAGATCAGTTGGACAGTTAATCTACAAGCTCATCATCAACCTGGTTTAAACTCTGTTGTTCCTCTAAAACCTATATTGAAAGCTAGAAGGAACGTTATAGACCACTAATATAGCCAGTTTCCTTTATGAAGGCTTCTCTGGGAAATAAAATGTATTTTATTAAATTTATTTCACATAAATCCATGGTAAAAGTGAATGGGGGAAGAGCAGAGACTGCTTTGTAACTTTAATATTCGGATTGGCTATAAAAAGGGGAATTCCTTGTTGATTGCACCATACTCCAACCATATACTTAGCTGCTGGCAGTATGCTTTATTCAGTAAGGAACCACCGGTTCTCAATCAGGAGTTACAATCTGTGACTATCTGTGGGATTTGTCCCTGTGTGTATACATCTAATTCTGCAGACCGCCTGGCAAGCGGCTAGCGCTGGTACTGCAGTTATTGGTTAGTTGCTTCAACCAAGGGCCAATGAATGAGAATGTTTGCTGAAGGTATTGCATTACATTGATGACTTTGTTTATATATGCACGTTTGCTTGATCTTTATAGGCTTGGCTGAGTCGATCGAGAATTACAACATATGAGTATTTGTGGGTTATGCCTGTGTATACACTAAATTTTGCAGACTGGCTGGCAGGGGGCTAATGCTGGCACTGCAGCCCTTGGTTGGTTCCTCCATTCAAGGGCCAATAAAGGAGAATTCTTGTTGATGGGGTAAATGGTAATTGGCCTGAGATTCTGCCATTTGATTGGGTGTGAGTTTTTCTAATGACCGTTTTTGGGCCAATAGTGCAGAAGTTGCACTGGAGGAATGAGCAGAGATTGGTGTGAGACTTCGTTGATTGATTGGATGTGGGTTCGTTTGGTGAGCCAATGCCATTGGAGCATCTCTTGATTATGCAGCTGTCTTTGTGGTTTTGAATGAAGTGTCCTTTGACCACTTCGCTAGACTTCAACTAGTAAGGAATTAGCCTTACTTATGTTTTATTTATTGACAAGTTTTCATGTGGACCTAGAACTGTCTGTGAGACATTTATGTTTACATTTTATGTATATATTTTATACTTGGCATTTTGATATGAGAAGAACTACGGCTGTATTCACCTGCAGAATCGCTGCCTTTGTGAAAATGTATACATTTGTTCTTTAGATATATATTTTATATTTTTGCATTTCAGCTAGAAAAGAGCTATGGTCACAAATATTTATAGAATCATCATCCCTGTGATAACTGCATATTTTTATTTGAAGAAACTTGCATGTGGTGATTAAGGAACGATTTATCACTTGACTGGTCGGATCGTCCTTGGGGAGTTGGCGATATTGGTCCGCCACTTTATATGGTAGCCCCCATGGATTTTGTTAGTACTAGGGTGTGGAGAATGGTTTTTGTAATCACTGTAAGTTTTATTTGAAGTGCTGTGTATACATTGATAGGTATGTAATATTATTACTTGACTGGTTACACGTATTGTGAAGAGACAGCGCTATTGGTCAGTTATTCTACTCAATAGCTCTCGTGAACCAATGATGTTTTTATAAATTCTGTCACCTTATTGGCTATGAACTTTGCAATTGGAGCATTTTCCTCTATTTTGTTTGGTTGTTAATTCTGTTTTTCTACCTATAGAAAACTAGTATGTTAGCTGTAATCATTGGTTATTAGTTAACTAGTATGCGAGAAACGAAGACATGATTGGTCAAGTTTTTACTTTTAAATGTTGAAGCAGCAATGTTTTATGATCTGATGAAGGCTGAATAACCAAAAGCACTCATCTGATCTTATTTTATTACTTTGCGTACTCCACTTGACTTGAACATTTGTTTGGTTAATAAATATTTTGCCTTACTGGATTGTCTGTTTGGGATACAATAAACTTAAGAACTGTGTTGCCGTCGTGGTGGTGCTTTGAAGTCTTTTTCTTGTTGCTGCTTTTTGTCTTCGGCACCTTCAGCAGAGGTTAGATGTTTTTTTCAATTCTTTGTATGCTGTGCCTGGTTTCTCACCTAACCTTCCTATCTGACCTTCCCTAACATTTCTTTCTTTTTGAAAGTAAAAAAAAAAAAAAAAAAAAAAGAAGGGCACCTATCCCACAAAAAAAATATAACAGCCCATACATAGCTTTCAACTTCACCTACATGTCTTGTTAACACATTTGATTTGAGAAAATGAACTTCTTCAGACAAATTAAAAGGTTTCCACCCCCTCCTTATATGGTCCATTCAACATCACATGATAAAAAGCCAATCCATCATTAAAGGACTAT
Organism: Protopterus annectens; assembly: GCF_019279795.1. Lineage (NCBI taxonomy): Eukaryota > Metazoa > Chordata > Ceratodontiformes > Protopteridae > Protopterus > Protopterus annectens. The sequence continues at coordinate 870,778,981 of NC_056732.1, forward strand.
GCAAAAGTGAACTTATTCACTGTACATTATTTAAAAATATATCGCAATATAAATTCTATACAAAACATAAAATTTAACACAACAATTATATAAATTATATTTTCTGTAATAAAATTATTATAATTTATCCAATCAATGTGCCAAACTTCTCAATTTGAGTAAGCAGGCAATAGAGCATTGGTCATTTAAACCTGGAAAAGAGTAAGCATTTAGATTCAACTGCTACCATAACTCTTGTTTTTCCAATTTGTCTTTCGGCTTTTCCCGGTTAGGGGTCACCACAGCGGAACTCCGGTCCGCTCATGACTGGCAGTGGATTTTTACGGGGACGAGTTGCCAGCCCAATGCCCAACCTTCAACAAGGGCACCCCCATTCACGATCATACCTACCTGCATGTCTTTAGCATCCTAAATTTCCACCTCTACACCCTAATTTAAATTGTTCAATAACTCTGAATTTAAAATTATGGCCTGGATTTTCTTGGACGTGTTTCGCTAAAGTATTATTTTCCTTCTCCTTCCTTATACTATAAATGTGTTCATACATTCTTTCTTTTAATTTACACTCAGTCTTACCTACGTAGAATGCAGCACATTCCTGACATTTTCCTAAATAAACTACATTTTTAGAATTGCAGTCAAAGTTATTGAAGGTCGTAAAATTTCTGTTTCTAATTGAGTACTTCCTCCCAATATCAATAAATACAGTACGGGCAGGCTTCACATCTAAACATCCACAAATTTTTACTGATCATCTTCTGCTCCCTTTCCAGTAAAGTTTTTAAATTGAAACCTTTTTATGCATACAATCCTTGGAGCAGAGCAAAACCTATTCCTACAGTTGGAATCTTCCATTAAGATACTTCAGTTTTTCATTAGGATACCTCTAATAATTCCTGCTTGTAAGTTATAAGTAGTTACAAGACTCACTTAATACTTAGTACTCAGTGGATTATTATCCCCCTGTACACTTAGTTTTTCTAGAGTAGACCATGTGTATAGGGAGCTCTTTAATATGGGTACAAAGTGACCCTCCCTTCTTTTAATTTGTACCTCATCAATAAGATCTTGTAGGAAATTGGGTGGGTATCCTCTCTTCAAAAACATCTGTTTTAAATTGGCACATTCAGATAAGAAATCAGTATCTAAGGTAATCATCCTTGCAGCCCATACTAACTGACCCTTAACTACCAATTTCTTCTGGTATACTGGGTGTTTGCTAGAAAAATTCAGAAATTAATTTCAATAGGTTTCCTTCCTAAAAATGTTTGCTATAAAGCATGAATTAGGTTTATCCTTTATTAATTCTATGTGTAAGTAAGCAATTTTCTCTTCCTCAAAAGAAAATGTAAATTCAAGAAATGAAATGTATTCATTTCCTCCACAAGGTGACTTTACAATATTTAATTTTACAACTTTTGAAGTTGAAAAGTCAATATTGGATGTGTTAGCCAAGGGACTCACCTTTGTCCCACTGAAGGTTGCTGACATAGCAAATATTTTATTAGATTTTAAAATATTTATACATAAATTGAATTTGCAATTGTTATTTGGGAAAATTAATGTAGTAAAAGTGAATTTGCCATTACGAGTACTTATAACCCACCCTTACATCCCTCTTTATTACAATTTGAATGGATGTGTAAAGTAGACTTCAGAAACGAAATAAAGGTGAAAAACCTAGGCCGTTGTCATAGTAATATCACAAAGGAAGTTAATTATAAACTGAACAATTTAAGGTTTGCTAATATTAGGGTTATGGAACCAGATAAGGGTGTGGGACTCATATTTAAGACAAAAGAGGAGAATGTGATTAGAATGATGAAACTTCTAGATACAGTTAACTATGAGGTTATAACATTGAATGAATTTAATATTGCATACCGTAAAATTAAAGAATTTATTAATGATCTATTTATTTGTAGGGGAGATTGACATTAATTTGTACCATTTTTTGCTAATACAGACACCTATTACTCCTGTTATCTTTGGTACATCAAAAATCCATAAATATTTGGTAGATTCCTCGCCACGACCAATTATAGATGGGAGGAATTCTGTAACCTATGCTTGTACTAAAGTAGTGGATAGTATTTTGAAGAAACGTAATTAAAGAGCATCAAATATGTAAGTATTCAAGATATTGACCAACAGCATTATAATATCGACTTTAATTTTTTAACCGTGGATGTTAAGGACCTTTACACAGTTATACCACATGAGCAGGGGATTGAATGGGTTATAGAATTCTTATTACAAAAAGGGACACCATCGAATGAGTTGAGATTAATAGAAGAATTACTTGACATTATTTTGAAGAATAACTTTTTTTATATTTGAAGGCACATATTATGTGCAGAAAAAGGGAGTTGCCATGGGCGTCACCTTACATGGTCTCCTAATGAGATTAAATAAGATCACACCGCAGATAATTTGAGGGGACCCATGGAAAAGATAAATCATTTGGGAGCATCCTCTGTCCATTCGCAGTACAGTGGGCAGTCCTGGGGTATATTTTCTGTTTCCATAGATCCAAGTTGTGCTTGAATATGGATAGCAAGGAATTTTGTTTTATGTGGATGGATGTCTGCTCCAGTGTAGCTTTATACTCTTTGAGATATACCTGTCACTCCAAACCATTGTGTTGATATTACAGAAGAGGTTTGGATCCCTAAACTAAATATTTCAGATGCCATTTGACTTGCTGATGTGCAAGAAATCCATCAGCAATGGGTCAGGGGATTCATTGTATGCCAGTTTTAGGTCACCTCTTAACAGGCTACAGACTACAGGATGCTGAATACAGTGACAAGGCTTTCAGTCAATCCATGTAGGACATGTTGTTTAAGCCTAGTATCCTTTTAGTAATCTTATTATTTTTACAATTATTTCTGAGATTTTTTTTAACTTGGAAAACATTATTTATGCTTCTGAAGCAATACACTACTAATATTCATTCAACTGCCAGTACTCAGTTAAGCAGTAAATTGCTAGTAGAACTCGTGCACAGTAAATTTATATTATTATTACTCATAAATTTACTTTTATGGTGACTATTTCACACAGTTGAACTTTACTGAAAATGAATGTTTTATGATGATTGTAGGGTAACTCCAAAACATTACTTTTGATCTTAAGAAGTTAACAGTACAGTTCATGAAAGAGGTCATCTAAGAGTTATGTGATATTATCAACAATCTTGCATAAGAGTCAGTTAAGTGATTACTTAAAGTTTCGTAACAAACATTCTACACTTCTAAAGGATTATACACCTGCCTCAGCAATAGAATACTTAAATCAGCACACGAAAAAATATGTTAAAGTACAAAATCAAATATATACTTACATCTAAGCTACTAAATGTAATATTCAAGCTGAAAAAAATATAATTGCTTATTTTTAAGTGTAGCAAAGCAGTTGTGGTGCACATAGAGTACATGGTTCAGATGTTACCATGTCTGGATGCTGCAATCCACTTGCCATTCAGGCTCATGCTACACAGCACCTGTGGGTATGTGATAATATCCATAGCATGCACACCCTGATCTGTGATGACTTAGGGAAAATATCATGGAGTATGGATAGGTTAAACTGTTAGTGGAGTGGATGGTGTCTACCTTTCATTAGTATTACTAGGTGCTGCCATATTACTGCTACAGCTTTTAAGTGATAGCTCTGATACTCGCTATAACTTTGTTTGAACTGCATTCATAATGGTAGTCATATCTGGCTCATCATACTCACAGTCAGTGTAGTATAGCATAGGTCTAATCTACCCAAAATGCATTCTTTTTTTTTTTTTTTTTTTTTTTTTTTGAGCTTGCCTGGGCTTTTTCTGTGCATTTCACAGTACACTCAACTACCCAGTATGTATCATTTTTTGGTGAACTGCATCTTTAATCTATAATCTAATGGCTTAGGGCTGTAATCATAAACATTATACACTCTGGGGTAGGCTTATTGTACAACAGAATGGTGTACCAAAGGATACAGCAGGGTAAGGCATCCTGCCCTGTAGTATTATATTTTATTGGCGTACATTGTATACCTCTCAAATGTCCATATTTTTGTAGAACGTTCAGTTTTTTTGAGTCATATTTTTGGTTTATTCCTCATAAAATTTTAGTTTTCTTTGAAGTTTTTGGCAAATCATTGAGGACTGAAGTCAGAAAATAATACAAAATTCATACCCTTCAGAAAATTCATGCTAATGCAAAACCTGTTATTCTACTGAAGTTTGTAAGAGTAATATTTAAAAACTGTCCCCATTTTTGGTTTTTATCCCCTGTTATATATGGCTTTGTTAAGATTTCTTACTCTAAGAGGTTGAGAGGTAGCAAATTACCCCCCCTCATAAAAGGTGCACTCCTGACAAAAGACCTGCAGCAGAGCACGATACTCCCACTAGGGTAAACAATTGGAATCAGTCTGTATACAATTCAGTGGTGCTGCGAATGCTAGCAGTACAGAGATGCCTTTCTTCAAGAAACACGCTGCTGAGCAAACATAGTTGAGCAACATAATAGTGCAACATAAATCATAAATACGTAAAAACTCTATTACAAGGCAGGAAAATTCTCACTGGCAATGGAGCTTCCTACAGCAGAGAAAAATGTGCTACAGCATCCAAAATTCTTCCAGAGCCACAGGGTGACCCTGGCAAGCAACTGTTAATGGGAGCTCAAACAGCATAAGTTAAATGCTAATGACTAATGGATCATTGTCTTACCTAGGAAATAAAACAACTTTCTGAGTCCTTCTTAGACATGATGGAGGGCCACAACACAGAAGTGTCAGCCCTGTAACATATGCTCAAGTGTAGTAAGCAGCTAAATGTGGTTACTTATTAAATATAAGGTAGCATTCTGGGCTTTCTGCCTCTGTTGCACTGTGTAGTGCTGTCATATTGAGCAGATCATCCCTGCATCCTGAACAGAAGAACACATAGTACACAATTAGTTTCTAGGCACATCTGTGTAACACTCAAGGACATGACTTGGTCTTTGTACTCTGCTCAAGATTACCCCAGTCCATGTTTATATATTGTGGTAGTTCATGGTGGAGTATTAAATATAGTGTGCAATGTGCACATTTGTTTCTGTGCATATGAATACACCTGATACAGTTCTACAACTTTCTAATGTTACCATTATCAGCTCTGTTTTATATTTATTAAAGTCTATGTTTTTCTCCCATTCCCACTCCTTATAACTATTGGAAATTATTCCTATTTTCAGTAACTGTTGGACTATTGCCTCTCTATGTAAAAATTATGTTCTATATTTACCCTTTTTTAGACAATAGTTAGTTGATGTTTCCATTCTTGGTCTAGGCTGCAATTTTGAGTTCTGATTTCTATGAAGGGGGAAAAAAGATGACTTGCTCAGCAGGATTTTGTTTTTAATCACTCCAGCATTTAAAGAAATACTTCCATAAAAATTAAGGCCACCACATATATTTACAAATCTTCCTCATATTGCCATGGGATAAAAGTAGTGTTTTAGTTTGGGTGGCTTTAGCTGTTAAATGAAGCAATGAGAGTAGTCATTTCAAATTAGCTCAGGGCGTCTCAGGGGGCAGGTATGCTACGCAGCCTGAGTAAGAAATGAAAGCCGAATGCTCGATGATGTACAGACAGAACTCATATAGTGCAGTACAGGGGAACGACTGCTTTTTTAATTAAAAACATTTATTTTCTATATAAACAATACTGCAGTAGTTTCCCTTTTTGTCTTCATTGCAGTTATCCCTTCCCATTCAGTAGCCTCCTGCATCCCCTTACTTTGACTCCACCAGCTGTTCTTTATCAACCATATAAAAGATTTCCATTTTTCTGTTTCAGCAGGCACAGCTAGAACCAAGCAGTTAAAGGATTTTAATATTCTGTAGATGGCCTTCAGAAAATTGCTCTCCTAAGAGCACATCAATTAACATGTGTATATAGTTTAAACCAAATTCATTGATTTATAGTGCTGATATCTGTATAGGATCTGTAGACATTTGTACATGATATATCACCATTGTTTAAAGATAATATTCTAGAAATTGTCAATATAGCAACTTACATATAACAGAGCAACATAAATTAAGCTTTTTCAAGGCATTTATTATGCGATATGTGGACAACTAACATTATCTTTATAAATGACAGTTCTTTAAAAAAATCCTATTTGAAGTCAGATATATAGTACAAAAGCCAAATTGTTACATTTACATTTCTTATTGTTTCATATTATTGAATGCCTGAATCAGTAAAAGAATCCGCAGAATGGGATTAGCCAGTATTGTTGGAACTGGAAGCCAGCTTCAGAATGTAACTATATCCCTTGAAATTACATCCCCTAAATAAATTAAAAAAAAAAAAAACTTCCTTGAGGAAAAACATTTTTTATCCAACCAAGCATTTCAAAACATATATCTATAAGCCATGAAAAAGTACAAATGTTAAGTAAAGTTTACAAAATCTCTTTGTAAATAAATACATTATTTTCTAATTTTCTAAAATTGTATAATGTGCATTACCTGAGCTACTACTTCCATTATCGCTAGATGTCAAATACATTGCTATGGCAAATACCATCCACTGAAAGGAAATGTTCAACTAAGAAATGGACGAATCCTTCAAAATGTCTTCTAAGTAGGATTATGCTAATTAAACAAATGCATGACAAAGAACAAACAGTCACGAGTCTTGAATATAAATAGGTGAGCAGCACAACTGACTTTCTTAATTGAACAGGAAGAACCTTACTGGTAACTTAAAAGTAAAACTCATGCAGCAATTAAATGCTCAGATAATAATGACCCCACTGCATTTTCCAGAAGTATTTCTCCTTGATTTATTCAAGGTAAATCCGTACTCTTATTTCTTTGTCTTCTTTTTTGCTTCATTTTCTTCTTTTTTTATAACTTTATTTGATGAGAAGACTTAAAATATTGCTCTTGGTTATTATAAAATACAAATGTTCTTCAGTTTAAAAACCTACATTTTCCACACTAATTTATCTAAAGCTTTCAAATTTCCTTATGTCAACCAACTCTGAAACTATCAGTTTTTTCCTATATTACCTTCTTCATTTTTTTATGACAGAATTCAAAATAAAAGCAGTTGAAAATATCTAAAAACCCTGATTTTATATATCTGTTAAACAGATAAATTCAATTTTAGTGGTGGCCAGGGAAGCCTGACTGGTTAAGAGACTTGCTAACATTCACAGAGTAGGAAACATAAGTACTCTTAAATACAAGAAACACCTCATTACCTTCAAAACTCTGTGCTTACAGAAAGGCAATGTTTCTCATGAAACACAAAATTAATTGTCTCTAACTATGCTACCACAAAATATTCTTGGTCTGAGAAGGGCAAAACTTCACTAAATAATTTAACAATTATTCTGTGTATATGTCCAAAAAGGTGGACTGTCAATCATAGGCACATTACATATGCAAGACACACCAAGTATAATGACTTTCTTAAAAGTTTTGCTAAAACTTTCAAGAGGCAATTGAGATGCTGCCTGTTCTAAATGTTCACTAAATACAAATTTCTTAAGCATTTTAATGTGACAGTCTGTAAATTTGCACTATATTTCAGTTATGACTAGGGACTGGATTCACAAAGGCTTGCACAGAGTCTAAGAGTAGAGTAAGACTCCATGCAGCCAACATGTCTGACGAGCGAGCCAGGAACAGCCGGCAGGGGCGTGCAAGAGAGCTCCTAAAATGGCTCTTACACGGACAGGGTGAGGATATGCAAATTACCTCAATTGCTGCTGAAAGGCATACAACTGAGGTAAATTTGTGATCCATGAAACCCAAACCTGTTTGAGTAAGAGTAGTGTTATTTGTAGAAATGTACTCAGTTGACAACAAAGTACTGTTCTGCAAAAAGCAAAACGGAGACGTGACAGCACCAAATAAAGGCTGCATCCAGTCGAGGAAGCATGCCAATGGCCAAATATATGGCCATTGGCAATGTTCCCCGAGGCAATATTAAAAAAAATAATAATTTTTTTCCCCCCGATCTCCGAGGTTTAAGAGTAGCGCAGCGCCGTGCAAACGTGCTGCGCTCTAAAAACCAGAAACCCAAAAATTAAAAGGCACAGATAGGGAATTTATAGGATATCATACTATACAATGCAAGTGAATGGCAGGCTGAATACAACATGGCTACCGATTAGAGGTTGCTAAGGGGGGAACTCAGTCTAAGAGATGTAACCAAGCATTAGTAGGCAATCCTATGCAAATGAGGGTAAGGATAGTGAATCCCAAGTCTACATAGCAAATGAGCACAATCAGTGGAGTGTAAGAGTAGGATAAGGGGAGTAACAGTAGAAGATAGGTGACATCACGAGGGGGGTATGTATGAAAGAATGTAAGTTCATTGGAGCAGAGTGGCATGTGTCTGCTGTCAGTTACTCATCACTGGAAGAGGTGTGTCACCAGGTATCCTAGCTAAAGTCAATAAATAGAAGGTGTATGCTGTGGATAAAACTAAAGTTTCTGGCTGAAGTGGCTGCAACGTGTTTGAGCATGGGTGCGTGCCCGGGAATCTGAGTAAGACTGTGTGCGCGTGTGTGCCCGTGTGCGCGCATTTAAGCCAGAGTAAGTATGTGTAAGGATGTTTAAATTAAATCTGTGTAAGCGCATTTGCACCTGTGTGCACGCGTTTAAGCAGGAATTAGCAACTGTTAGGCTGTGTAAGCATGTGTGCGCACGTGTGAGCTGGTGTGCACGTGTTTGCGCTTGTGTGCGCGGCGCTGCCCCCTGTGGAAACTGAAAGGGAAAAGGAAGCACAACAAAGAGTAGGAAGTTAACCAGGGAGAATCAGCAGAGCTAGCAGGTGAAAACAATCAGAATCAGGCAATTACACAGGCAGTACACTAGCCCATCCCAGCCCAGCACTTAAAACTCTGCAAACAACTTTCCACTATGTATTCCTCAGAGACACTGCAGCACTGCAGTAAGCTAAGAGAAGTGAATACTCAAAAAGCTTTACTGAGACAAAGAAATGTTAGGGACTGCCATTGCTGTCATAAGGCGACATGTGCAACATGCTGAGGGTGGTGACAATGCAAATGCTGCTGAGCAACCCACAGTGAAGAGATGGAAAAGAGTGTACAGGCCCAGGGTATCCTACCAGGGGCTACATGAGCTGGAGATAGTGGAGCGCTATAGAGTGGACAGAGACCTCATGCAGCAAATTGTTGAGCTGTGCAGGCCACACCTCACACACAGAACCAACAGAGGGGAACCCATCCCAGTGGAAACCAAGGTATGTGTTGGCCTAAGAATAGTAGCAACAGGTACCTTCCAGAGACCAACTGGTGATATGATGGGGATTTCACAGGCATCAGCATCCAGGGTACTGCACCAGTTCCTGGATGCCATGTCAGCACATGTCAGTGATCATGTATATTTCCCCAATTCCCGTGAGGTATTGGCTAGCAATATGCGTCTTTTCCAGCAAATAGTGGAATACCCTAAGGTAGTAGGTGCAATAGACTGCACGCACATATGCATCAAAGCACCAGCCGGTGAGCGGGGTAGAGCCTACATTAACCGCAAGGGCTTCCCCTCCATCAACTGACAGGTTGTGTGTGATGCCCAGGGCATGATAATGAATGTGTGTGCTGGCTGCCCTGGAAGCTACCACGATTCCCATATCTGGCATCTGACACAGCTGTACCAGACATTTGCCAATGGGGACATCCCTCATGGTCACCTAGTGGGGGATGCAGTATATGCACTGGAGCCGTGGCTGATGACACCCATCAGAAATTCAAACACACCTGAACAGGAACGCCATAATGAGGCACACGCACAAACACGAAATGTAATCGAGCATGTGTTTGCGCTGCTCAAGTCATGGTTCCGGTGCCTGGACACATCTGGTGGAGCCTTGCAGTACTCACCATCTACATGTACCCAGATTGTCATGGTATGTGCTATGCTACATAATATGATCCTGTGAAAACAGCTGCAGCAGGATCAGCATAGGCCAGGGCCAAACAGCCTCCCACCATTGCCAAGGCCATCACAGGCAGAGAATGACTTAGAGGAGGAACAACCTGAGCCTGCCCCAGTAGGCAGAAGAAGGCGTGCCCGTATGCTTTGGCCTTGGCAAAGAGGCAACGCATAGCACATACACTGGCTCAGTAGGAACCCTGGAAATGATACCTCTCCCTGACCCACACATATAGTAAAAGGGATGCCTAACTTGACACTACCTGTTTTCAAACATGTGTAGGGAGTGTACTATGTGCATCCGACATAGGCAGCCCTGCAGCACCACCTGAGGCATGATTGCCTTGTGTTAAGCAATATAAAGCAGTGCTAAACAGCTTTGCCACTACTTAGTATATGTAAACATAATGGTACACACTAACTGGCACAACTTTGGGCATAGTTGAGCAAAAGCAGATATACATGCACATATATGCTTTACTGTACCTTAAGCAGTCTGGTCTGCCCAGTATGAAAATTTAAAGCAGTGACAGGCCTTGAACCCAGGATACTGTGCACTATAGTCACAGTACCAAACCACTAAACCACGGCAGTATTTCATTGGTCAGCCTGTATGAAGACATGTTGATAAGTCTATGCAAAGTGTCTCATGGAAACCCTGCAGGCACAGCATAATTCATGTCGAGTTATGACACAAAGGTGAGCCCTGTAGTATAAATATAATTTGATTTCCAACACACATAGTATACATGTTAATATTGGGCGTGTTCATACATGGCAACAAATGTAGTGGACTCCAGACAGCAACATACTGAAAGGTCACACTGGGCATGCTTACACACTTGAATAAATGAGACAAATGTCAGGCAACAAAACACTGCAAGGGCACACTGGGCATGCTCACACACTTAGGCCATGTCTGAGTGCAGCAGTGGGCCAGACATATCTGGCAGTTCACGTGTTAACCCAGGAACCTCTCACTAGCCACAAATCCTGCCTTGTGCACACAGTTATAAGACAACAGACACATATATAACATCTTGGAACCCTGTCATAATCAAATATGTACTACAGATACATAGGTTGTACATAGAAAGTGGGAGAGCAAAGAAGATAACAAACCGGCAGTCAGTATCATCAATAAACAATGTGCACTCCAAACATTATCATAGGTACATAGGTTCATAGGTTGATACTAGGTATCAGCCCTAGGGCATTCATAAGCCTGGCCAGAGTGTGTTTGGCTTTCACCACCCTGTAGACTAGTATACTGTGCCTTTGAATAGTAGGTCACACAAGATAGCAGTTGTACGGTTAGTGTATTGTGCCTCTGTCTAGCAGGGACCCAGAAGAGATCCCAGGGGTAAACGTAAGATCACTCATCCACTCTTCAAGATTTGCCTTGAAGGGGGTCAGTGAGGGGTCTGCCTAACTTGGACTGGGATTTCGTTCCAGAGTGAGGGGAGCTTCTGGGATATGAATCTGTCCCTCCAGCATGTCCTATTAATTCTGTGCTGAGGTTGAAGTCCCTGGAGCATGTAGCTGTAAGGGATTCTGATATCCTGAGGTGGAGCATGACAAATAAGTCTGGGTTGGACATGGCTGTATGCGGCAGGCACAGATCGCATCTCTGGGTAGGTGGTAAGCAACTGAATACAGCTGGAGTTTCTGTAGCTGAACTGTGTAGGGCATCTGTATGAGCTTCCTGTTACACTTGTTGAGGTACCTTTGGGGTCATTACAGTTGCTGTAGGTGTCAGGTAAGGTACATCTCAAATGGGGCATTGTACCCAAGTATGGGCCTGATGAGTAGAGGTGCACAATGACCTCTCTTGATTTAGATGTGAAACCATTTGGGATAAGGTTGGCTATATAGAAGGTCTACCTAACCACTTTGGCAACGTGATTTGCAAAGGAGAGATTACTATCTACTTTGGTCCCCAAATCCCTAAGTACACCTTCTGTATGTAATGGATTACCACCTATGTGGTAATCTGTGTGGACTTTATTATTCCCAATGGGGATGACTATGCATTTTATGGCATTTAGCTTTAAGCTATGGCTCTGGCACCAGTTATCCATCTCTGGGAGACCCTTTAGAAGGATGCTTGTGTCAGCTGGAGAGTCGATTATGGCGCCCAGTTTGCAGTCATCTGCGAACTTGGTCAGCCATAGTCCTCCCATGTTAGCCTGTACCTCAGAGAAATATATACTGAACAAGAGAGGTCCCAGAACTGAGTCTTGTGGGATGCCACATGTAACTGATGTAGAGTCTGACATGGCACCTGCAATTCCGACTATGTGAGTGCTATCCCTGATCCAGTTTGCAATCCATCTTGTGACATATTTGTTGATATCTAAGCTGGTGAGTGTATTTAAGATGCCCGAGTAGGGTATTGTGTCAAAGGCTTTTGGGAGGTCCAGGTAAGCTGTGTGGACTACCTTCCCTATGTATATGGCCCTGGTAACTGATTCAAAGAAGTCAACCAGGTGCAAGAGGCAAGATCTGCCATTAACAAAGGTGAATTGGGTAGGAGCCAGTGTCTGAAGGTTGCCGATGTTTGTTTATGAGTTCCATGATGATATACTCCTTAGCTTTGCAGACCAGGCTAGTCAGGCTTATAAGGTGATAGTGTCCAGGGTCCCTTGTGGCACCACCTTTGTGGATCAGGACCACTGTTGCTGTACGCTATTCCTTGGGTACATATCCTGTAGTAAGTCTGATATTTAACAGTGACGTTATGTGAGGGCTATGTTCTTCATGAAGCTTGTGTAAGACGTAGCCTGGGACACCGTCTGGTCCCATTGATACTGTGTTATTGATTTGGAGAGGGCAGCTCTCACATGTTCATCTGTGATGTCAGGGAGGCTACACTCTGTTGGGATGGACATTTGTACTTTTGGGGGATGGGGGGAAGAAATATGCACTGAACCTGTCTGCCAGGATGTTGGCAATGTCTGTGGATTCAGTGTATTTTGTTGTCATTATGCACTAACTCAGAGCATATCTGGGAATTGCCACCCAGGTTCCTGACATAACTAAAGAAGGCCTTGTGATTGTCTTTAGTGTCTTGTGCAATCTTACTGTCGAAGCTGGATTTATATGATTTTTATGAGTGATTGTAGCTTCTTGCTAGTACTGATCAGAGATGCCTCCCCTTTGTGGGATACTGCTCTATCATGTAGTACCCTCCTCCTTTTGTTGCATAGCTTATATATGGCCGGGGTCCACCAGACAGGTCACCTGCCTTTAGAGGAGTTAGTCTTGGATTCATGTGGGATAGCATGATCCATGCTTTCCTGTAGGTGTCCATACAATGGGTTTCTAAAGGATACTGTGGTATGAGTCATAGTTCCCACTGGCCTGGGGGCTTTGAAGGAAACCACCTCAGTTCTGAGAAGTGTGACGTTTGCTTTTGAGAAGTTCCTCACCAAGATTACATTGGCTGGAGGTGGGGACGGGATATGGATGTCCAGTGAGATAAATGTATGTTCTGACCTTACCAATGAGGGTTATACCTCTGGTGTGGGACATAGAGTCCCCATGTTGGTGATGATGAGGTCCAATATATATATATATATATCTATATATATATATATATATATATATATATATATATATATATATATATATATATATATATACCCCTCTTGTGGGGGTGATGACCAGTTGTTCCATAGCATTTGAGTTTATATATTCAAGGAACCATTGGGCGAGGGTGTTAGGGCTTGAGTAGTATTCCCAGTCAATGTTTGGCTAGTTGAAGTCACCCAATATAATAGTGTTTGGAGAGACCTATATATTCTCCAGTGTTCTCAGGAAAGCTGAGTGGGATCCCTGAGTTTGGGAGGGTGGTCTGTAGCAGGCTACAACCTGAAAGGCAGTTTAGCCCACTGTTAGTTACACATGGATGGTCTCTGATGCTTTGTGCAGTGCTACTAACCTGGAGGTTTGTGTATCTTTGATGTATATGGATACTCCCCCTCCTTTTGTGGTGTGGCCCAGATATTGTGGCCAAAAAGCATGGTATGAAGTGTAACCTGGTAGTGCTGGGGTGCTTTCGGGAGCCTTGAACCAGGTTTCTGTTACTGCACAGATATTGATATTCTCCATACTGAAGAGAGCCTTGACTGTGCGCATTTAGAGGTGTAGACTTCTGGCATTGGGCAGCATTACCCTTAGTTTCTTTTACCTTGTATTGTCTATGGAGGTGGGTTTGCCTTTTGAGCCTTGCCTAAAAAAAGGCACTATGGGGGTGGCAAGTGCCTTAGCCAGTATTCAAAAGCCCAGGGGTGACAGGTGCAAGCCGTCCCTAGTGAAGCAACGTGGCATGATGAGCATGTCATCTCAGGCTGTCAGACACTGGATCCCCTGTGAATGACGCAAATACGTTAGCCAACTGTTAAAATTGATCATGTTGTCTTTATACTGTGGCATCATTCTTGGTGAGGGTAAGATGCTACACAAGGTCAGGGTCATACTGGCCTGGGCTACATGATCATAGAGCTCCTCTATGTCTCTTTTCATGTAGTCCAAGGAGGACATTCACACCAGCATGGACAATGACGTAGTCGTATCTGTACTTGCTTTGGAGTGACCTGAGTGCATGTGTTATGTGTCGGATCCTGGCACCCGACAGACAGCTTACAGTGACCTTCGCCTTGTTCAGCCTGGTGAGTGGGACATCAGTGTGTCTGACAATAGAGTCCCCTATCACAGGTGTATTAGGTGTGTTGTTTAGCCTTAAGGGTAGTGACTGTGTGGCACACTGACATTGTGTACTTTGTGATATGTGGGTATAGTTGTGGGGAAGCAGTTGTTTGTGTGTCTGCTTTGGGGTTCTCTGCTGCTTAGGCAGAGTTTTATTTAGAGCCTCTGAGCATGTTTTTGTGTGTTTATGTGTTTGGTCTGCTGTTGCTATAGGTCTATGTGACAGTGGAGTCGGAGTGTGTGTGGTTACCTTCTCCTCCTGATAGACTGTGCCAGTCATGGGTCTAGAGAGCTCAGCCTCCAGTTTGTCTATATAGTTGCATCTCTCACAAATATCTGAGTTTGTTGGAAGGAGGAGAGGGTTGTCTGTGTACATAAGGCAGTTGTAACATTGCCTCAAAATCCCCATATTCACCAGCTGGACTGGAGAGTACACACAAAACTGACCTTAGGACATGTCAAGATATTATGATGAAATGCTCTTTTGACTGATCAAAAAGGATCAGTAGGGTGTTAAGTGTGTAAAAGAGTATAACACGGGTTTAGTGCCTATGTTTGTTGGTGTTTTGTAAGATTATCTGTGAAGGAGTCCAGACAGAACTATGACACTTCCTTCAGCTATGTCATAAATAGCAATGTACACTCATATATGTCCTGAGTCAGGGCCAACTGTAAATGACTGACAATGCCAACATCCTGTTACACAAGCCCATACATACATATCCACCTCCCACTGACAAACGGCCCTATCATCATACCAGGAGACATCACATGTAGAATGGGTAAACAGCTCCTTCCAAAGCTGAAAACATGGCATCAATTGGATTACATTGTTTCCCGATATGTGTCATAAGTGAACTACAGAACAAACAGACCCTGCACCTGAACAGTCTGTTGAGCCTCACCCTCTCTACAGGATATGACACCGTTGAATGGATTACAGCAACATATGGCACACTCCACAAGTGTTGGTGCACAACAGACCATGGGAACTATAGTCTTATATGCCTATGACGTCCGATCTGCAAGGCCATGGGGTCCATCATGATTGAAGTCATAAACAGAACTATCGGAAGCCGACAAACACACAACCCTACCAACTTTGGTCTGTTCATGGGCAGATCATGGTTCCCAAACTGCTAGACTGTTTGCAAGGCAGCCACCTAGGACATACATCACAGAAATGAGCTACACACATCCCAGATAGACCTTGATTAGCCCTTTTACAATATCCCAGACACATGTCGTATCCACAAAATCAACACTGTGCATAAATATGTATTGTCATATTATGGATTGGCAACTGGTCCACAGATAGATCACACAAGCTAAGAATTGTGGAGTCCTGTTCAAGCTGTTAACACCTGCTGTCCCCCATGGTGCAGTCCTGAGATTGCATAAAACAAAGTGCACACACATTACCATGTCTAGTCTGATGATATCAGCATCCTACAAATATAGCAGTGGAAATAAAAATCCCAGTAAAGCATATAGCGCGTTGTGTTAATGCATATTTCTCTATTGTCATAACATAGTTAGGTAGGGGTTTGAATCCTGCAATTGCTGAGTGTGTGTGTGTGTGTGTGTGTGTGTGTGTGTGTGTGTGTGTGTGTGACACTGCTGGTCAATGCGGTGTGGGTTTTGCTTTTACTATGGTATGACATATCAGGATAAAAACAGTACGTGCGTATGTCTCTAGTATCATAACATAGTTAGGTAGGGGTTTGAATCCTGCAGTTGCTGAGTGTGTGGGGGTGTATTTGTCTGTGTGACTTCCTTTGAGAGGAATGCCCTATTTGGAAACTAGGGAAACACCTTAAAAGAGGTTTATTCCTCTTTGGCAAGTCTGATGATGTCAGCATCCTACAAATATAGCAGTGGAAATGAAAACCCCAGTAAAGCATGTAGTGTGTCATGTTAATGCGTATGTCTCTAGTGTCATAACATAGTTAGGTAGGGGTTTGAATCCTGCAGTTGCTGTGTGTGTGGGGGTGTATGTGTCTATGTGACTTCCTTTGAGAGGAATGCCCATTTTGGAAACTAGGAAAACACCTTAAAAGAGGTTTATTCCTCTTTGGCAAGTCTGATGATGTCAGCATCCTGCAAATATAGCAGTGGGAATGAAAACCCCGGTAAAGCATATAGCGTGTTGTGTTAATGCGTATTTCTCTATTGTCATAACATAGTTAGGTAGGGGTTTAAATCCTGCAATTGCTGAGTGTGTGTGTGTGTGTGTGTGTGTGTGTGTGTGTGTGTGTGTGTGTGTGTGTGTGTGTGTGTGTGTGTGTGTGTGTGTGTGTGTGTGTGACACTGCTGGTCAATGCTGTGTGGGTTTTGCTTTTACTATGGTGTGACATATCAGGATAAAAACAGTACATGCATTGCACACATCAGGTATCTGTGGGGCAAATAAATATATGCACATGTGACCTCAATTAGTACATAGGTGTGAAGCCTGCATACTACATGAATACATTTGTTACCTTTGACAGATTGTGCCGCTGCTTTTCAGATCATAGATCACATATGTATGTATGTGACAAGGCCAGCCACTGTAGTGATCTGTGGCCAAGGTCATCTGTGCCACACACACCCATGACAGTTTATATAGACTAGTGTGAGTGAGGGTACATGCCTGGGGTATATGTCAGACATGTTCATACACAACAGAGTCTGACAATAATGGACAGTCATTATAGGTGTACAACAGCCTTGTGGATATGCATACAGGCCCCTAATTTCTTATGTGATACACTGAGGGACTTCACAATACCTTTGGATATGTGGATACCAAAGGACAGATGACATAACACTTGGCTGTATGTACACATTGGTACCCGACATACATGTTGGGGGCTACCACCTATGTGGTACTGTTGGGATACTATGTATAGTAAATGTGGATGACTATGCTATAGCTGGCTTATGATACCCTTGTGTAGGATATGTGTCCCATCCAGAGAATGCATTGTAGGCCACTGCATGCATTTCCAGATGTGGATGGACATATCCCTAGTGTGTTTGCATGTACCTAAGAGGGCTATATGCCAAACAGGTGTGGTCCCAGGAATGGGTGGCGGTCAATACCACTGGTTACTATTATAGTATAGTACCAGAAGCATCCAACTTTTACTGAGTTCCCTACATTTGTGTGTCAGTTGTCAGGACATCATCTAATGATTGGTTATAGTCAGGCTGCTGAGGTTGTGTATACTACCAGAATGCAAAACATTGACAGATAGCAACAGTATCACCCACAGCATAGTGTCAAACCATGTCATACACACATGTGTACCCATGTTAGAACATATCTGTAGTAGAATGCATACTGGCCACTGAGAGATACTATGAGACATTAACACTGTGTAATACAGGGTATCTCACACATCCCATGTGCCCACTATGCACGTACATGCAAACAGTGCACCCCCACCATGTTCACAGATGTACACCTGCTAATCTGTACTGCACACATCACACACTTACTGTCCACTCACTAACACATGCTGGCAACACTACACACTTCAGCCAAGTGGCACATGGGCGGGCAATACATACTCAGACTTAACACTGGTGTAAACAATACTACATTGACAATCATAGCTTTGATGCATCATGCCTGCCCAGATATATCTACAAGGATATCATTACACTTTCCTGTTGACAACATGCTAACATTGCTACACTGCTATAATGTCACCCTGTACATCAGCACCATGTTAGCCTGTTCCTGCATCAATGTTACAGATGACAGGAGGTGGCACAGGTTTCATCATATGCACAGGGTGTGTTGTTGGTTTGCCAGAGCCCGACATTGACCCATCCAATCGACATGTATGTGTGTGTGTGTGTGTGTGTGTGTGTGTGTGTGTGTGTGTGTGTGTGTGTGTGTGTGTAAGGGACAACAGTGCAGCATGGGCCAATGTTGATGTAATGTGTGTGTGTATGTGTGAGCCCTAGGTGTTTGGTTTATGTGTGTGTGTGTCTGCATGCACACAGCTCCACCATGTGGCTGCCATATATGGGAGGTTGTGGGAGAGCTACAGACTGCACCTGCCAGGCTGTACAGATCATTGTCTCTGGGCACAGACATGGTACATGGCACACATGAACACATGAACACATGCACACATGAACACATGCGCACGTGTACACATGAACACATGCACACATGAACACATGAACACATGCACACATGCACACATGCGCACATGCACACAGATACACTCCTCACTACAGTAGATACACACACACACCAGCAATCCAAAACATACTCAATAGTGGTTGAAGGTGGGTGACAGTATCACAAGGCAAACAGTCACCGCACAAGTGTCAGCATGCAGAATATGTGTTGCTCAAGACCATGCAGTGCGAGTATAGACAGCCCTAGTTTATAACAGTATACATGGCTTTGATGCATGTGTGTAGTTGTTCAGTGATTGGCTACACCCTGGAACACAATGTGTACAAGGACACAACATTGTTGTGCAAGTATTATAAGCTCTGCAATGTCCTGTGCACCATCACTCACAGGTATGCATACCATGGCTGCATGTGTTATCTGTGTGTCACATAGATTTCCATGTCTGATTACAGTGTCTGTGTCTGTAGCAGATAATTTTGGACACAGGTGTAGCACATGCATGCTATGTACACACACGGGATGAGTGGAGCATGTATACGTGATGGAATGCCAATGCTTGAAATGGCCATTGTACAGTGATTATGGTGAGTGTGGGATATATTGCAGACATGCCAGTGCCAGCCATGACATGGCATGCTACATGAGTGCAACACTAAACATCACAAATACCCAATGTGTGTCATGTGATCTATACACCCAATAGCATTCCAGGACATATATGTGTCACTTTGTACAGATGGTGACTGCTATGCATATTGTGTATAGTTGCATATGTTTGCACACACACAACATGTTATGCATATTGTGTATAGGTGCATATGTTTGCACACACAACACTGAGGTGCAAAGTAGTGACTGCTATGTATAGTACTGTGGTCACTGTAACTGGATGGGGTGTAGTACCATGAGCCATCATCATCATGCATCATGTGGTCACTGAAGGCTACTAATGTGTGACAGACCACCGCCTAGCTTGTTGTACCTGAGCTGCAGTGCTGTGGCTACGTTCACAATTACACAGCCACTTTTTTACATGGGTGTGTGAGGTGCCCAATAGGGAGCATTGCCTAGCATGACTGTGTTATGTGTTGAAGAGTGTTGTACAGCCTCATGATAGGCCTCTATCCCTCAGGTATATCATGTGTGCTGTGTGGATGACATGTGGGATACTGAAGTGAGACCTTACAGCAGGTGTGTGGTTACGCCATGTATAGCATGTTGAGGTGTACTGTGTATGACAAACGTGTTATGTTGTGTACATGTGTATCAACTATGCCTATCTAATGTGCAGTATGGTGTTCCCACAATTGTGTCTGATACTCTGTGTATTGCATGTGATTGAGGCAGCTACTGACATTACTGAGATGTGCAACATCTCACAGCAAACATGCACAGCATGCATAATGCATAGGTGTGTTACGTGTACATGGCCTACACCTCACCTATGAAATGCACATTTCATTACCAATATTAAAGTTATAACACACTCACCGGCATGGATCATCTGCCCTGCTGTCACACCAGAGGGACCTACAAGAATATGAGACAGTTTGTCAGTGGCCACAACTGTGGCATTGCTACTGTGGGTTTGCTAAACTACAGTAGAATAACAGTCGACAGTCACAGGTGTACAGATAATATTCAAAATATTAGTATTGCACAACACTAGGCAGCACAACTGCTAAACACACAGTACACATCTCACATATGCATAATCTAACAATACATGTAACAGTAGTCTACAGATAGGGCATGTTAACTGCACGCTTCATGTCAACATGCTGGGTGGCTCCGGCCTCCATGATGACACATGTCTGTTGCAGTTGTGTTGTTGGCCAGGAGCCACCATGCTTAGGAGCAGCTCCTCCACTCTGGTGAGGGGGGGGATGAATGGCCACCCCACCACCTGTGACAAGCTGTTGTCTATGGATATCAGACGCACGCCGCCGGACATGTCTGATTAAATTACTGTAGTGATGGCATACCTGCTCATATGTCTGGTTATGTATGCCTATGTCATTTACCTGATGAACAAGATCTTGCCACAGTGCAGTCCGCTCATGCTAGTGCTGTCTGCTTCTGGAAAACAGCAAGGTGTAGTGCTGCACCACGCTGTGGTGGATTTCCTGTTCCTCCGCTGCTGTTACAGGGATTATGTTGGTGGGCCATTGCCCTAAAAGAGAAATGAACAATATGTGTCAGCGAGTCATGTGGCACACTTTACACCCTTAACTACAGATATCACTTAACTGACATATATAGCATCCATTTGTCTGTCAGAGGATACACACGTTCAATACCACATATTGGTGCTCAGGCCACAACTGACTGACAGTGCCTGGCACACTCTATATATCAAACCACTATACACCAGTACCCGGTACACTGTCTGTGACACAATGCACAACCTCGCCACAGGGGTATATATCAAGCTAATGCAGGAAGAAAGATGTCATCCATTGCAATGAATGTAAAGTACAGTTACCGTATTACCAGTAAACCACCCTAATCGTTGATGCCATACCCCTGACTAACATATGTGCACAGTTGTTAATATAGGTGGCATATTGCTGTAACAGAGTATACATGTTGCTAGATACACACGTATACCCTGTAACACACATATGATTGCGGGCATGGTACAGGCATAATTACACACACATCAGACATACATACAACACACAAATGTATGCCAACCCAGATGAGCTTTACTTGTGTACCATACAGTACTGTGTGCCACTACTTACAAAACCTTATGCCTGAGGTATGTAATCTGTGCAGACTACAGGAAGCACACAAGACAGTGTTTCCAAGCAATGTGAACATACACCATACTGTGCTGTTTAGGCCTACAGCTTCAGGTAATACTACAGTTCATATGGGAGTTGGATTCACCAGCAGTACCACTCACTAAGCATACATGTATTGCTTTAGCCTACAATGGGACACCACAGTCATCAACAAGGAACTACGTCACAACATATGCCATACTACTATGTCTGCCCAGCAATAACATACACATCTTTTGCTGGCCTCACAGCCAGGACACAAACTACCATGACAGAAACAAATTCCCACTAAGATATTACACCTTTACAGACCTTGCACACATTCACCGTCACACTCATTCAACCTCACATAGCAGGTATTGCACTGAGTACATGTTTGTGTGCATCATGTCATAGGTAGGTAATATGCTATTGGCCCTAGGGCCTAGAGCAGCCTAGCCATATGCTACCCTGGCCTTTGACACACATATAATTTGATTTCACTTGCCCCTGTCAACCAGAACCACAGAGATGATTCCCGGGGTGTTTTACCTATCACCCAAATAATCATCAGGGTATTTATGACAACTGCTAATGAGGAGCCTTGTTTGCTATTGATAGGTGGTTTATTCTAGAGTATGGCATATCTCTGAGATAGGAACCTATCCCTCCAGCATGTGCTGTTTAGTGAGCTGACGAGGTTTAGGGCCCTAGAGCGTGTAGCCCGGAGGGATTGTGATATGTTGACATGGTGGTTGTCCAACAGCTATGGGTGTGACATACCTCTGTATGTCCGGCAGAGGACACCTCTGGGTGGGCGGTATGCAACACAGTCTAGATGTGGTTTTGTGAGTCAGTCTGCATAGGGCATCTGTTTGAGGCCACTATTACTCTTTGTGAGGTATGTCTGTGGCCTTTCCACTTGCTGTAGTTGTCATGTGAGGTACATACCACATGGGGCATTGTGATGAGTAGAGGGGAACACTGACCTATATTTCCCTAGATGACACACCTTTTGTGATGACACGTACAGCGTAGACAGATTACAAGACTAGTGTGGCACTGTGATTATCAAAGGGGAGGCTACTGTCCACCTGTGTCCCATGTTCCCTTATCACACCTTCAGTGTTAGGTAGACTTCCACCTATGTGGTAGTTAATGGATACAGTGTTTTGGAAAGGAGGGATGGCACTGCAGTATCGACACTGGTCTTCAGTCCATGCCTTGGTCACCAGGCACCTGTTGCAGTACGTATGACCCCGTGTCTCTCTCTCTCTCTCTATATATATATATATATATATATATATATATATATATATATATATATATATATATATATATATATATATATATATATATATATATATATATATATATATATATATATATATATATATATCTATATACACACACACACACACACACACACACACACACACACACACACATACATCTAAACATCCATTGCTGTACATATAGATGTACATATAGGCACATATACAGTCCACCTTTCATGGTGGGGATATCAATTATGCGACAGTTGTGAGATATACAGTTATGTAATAATATTGCACAGTGTTGTGCAGAATGCATTTTGGTGTCCTCCACCCATGTAGCTTTAGCAGGCCTCACTGGCTGTAACACAGCAGATCTGACAAATCAGTCCCACAGCGTTTAACCACCACATGACATATACCAGCACTGCATGCTGTTTTCTATGCCAAACGCTACAACCTACATAGATATATGCACATAACAACCTTCAACAACATATATATGTCCACCCTTCACTAACAGTTGCAGTATGTCCCTTGCCCTATGCACATGTGCAGATACATATAGATACATACTGCTGCCACATATGGATGATTCACAGGATGTAGAGTACTCTTGAAGAACATCTACTACATGTTGGCAAATGCATATGTGTTACATATCTTACCTTTGTATTTCTCTGCTCCGCCTGTTGTTACTGTTTTTTTTTTTTTTTTTTTTTTGGGATTTCTCTGTCTGTTTCTGTTTCGGTCTCTTTTGTCTGTGTCTGTGTCTGAGTCTCTGTCTCTGTCTCTGTCTCTCTCTCTCTCTCTCTCTCTCTCTCTCTCTCTGTTCCTGCAATTATATTATTGCATGTGTTGACAGCAGGTACAGCCTGCTTTTCTAGGTATCTGCAAATGTGCATGTGACGGCCTCTGCACCAACTGGTGCCCACCATTTAGTAATTGCATGCAGCCTGCTGTGTGGCAATTGCAGTACTCAGTGTGATTGCAGCTCACTGCTATAAAATGCTAGGTTAAGTAGGCATAGCCCTTTCAGCTTTCTAAGGTGGGGCCCATGCTTGTTTGCTCTGGACACCATTGTGTCAGTCAGAAGGTTGGTATATGTCTCTTATCTGAAGATAGGGTTGTAGCCAGTGATATGCATGTTGTACTCAAACGTGAATGTTGCTGCTTCCAGTACACACTTCTCAGTGTAGACTTTTACTCACCCCCTCCAAATGCTAACACAGGATACATGGGAGTATGTACTTTCATTTTGAATTAGACAATTAGCTGCCATACAAAAGTAGTTATTGCAATGTATTCCTCTGGCACATGCACTGTTTGTGAACTGCTATACTGCAATTATTAAGTTACTCACTTCTGAACAGTTTGTAGTTTGTTTGTGTTGACATTAGCACAGGATGCTCAAGACAACTGGACATATTTCAGTACTGAGTATGCCTACCTAAACCCTTGGTTTTGCCTGAATACACAGCAATATAGTACTTTTGCGTAGGGGTGCAGAACTGCAGAGAGCATTATTTATTATCATGTGATGTTTATCTTGCTGAACATACAGGGTTGCTGTGTACCTGTTAGTCTATCAAGGCAAGTAGTCTGCATAGCTCCCACCTGTGGACATATCCAGATGGTAGCCAGAGGTTAGCCTATTATTCTTTGTCTGTGCACCACACCAGTCTTTTCAGCACTGGAACGATGGCATTGTCACAGTTGGTTGCTAGCAGTACATGTCTACATCCTTTAATATTTCTGTGTTGTACTCCTACATAAGGGCATGCTTGTGGAACTCCTTCCAAAGCTATTTGCAGAGTGTGTAACAGCAGAAATGCTGATATGCCTGTGTGTTACTGCCTCTGCCAGGCCTCATATACTTTCAGGTATATATTGAACAGCTTCAGGGAAAGGTACATATAAGTGAGATACACCCATAATATATTACAGACATATTTCAGTTGAGACTTTGAGGGATTTGGAGCATATGTATTACTACACCTTTTCTGACGCGCAAGCAGTGTCTACTCTCACTTAATGACATTATTCATTAAGTGTGATCCCCCACTTTTCTGCCTAATGTTAGTACTTTTCAGAGGGATTCAGAGGGGCACAGCTAACATTTGTTTACGAATCAGGACATCCCTGTAAAGCAGTCACAGTTGGGAAGTCTGGCCTCTGCCCTATTCAACTATGCCAGTGTATATCCTGGTCTGATATCTGTGTGGGGTTTGTAAGGTGCTACTGTAACATTATTGCCTGCTAGACTGCCTGGTTCTCTTTTCACAGTCATGTCATGCAATTCCACAACACCTGCTGGTAAAGACCCACAGAACAAGATTTGTGTTATGGCATTCCTATTTTCCCTTTACATTCCCTCATTGTAATGAATGATATATTTATTTCAGCACCAAGTTGTTATATATCTGCTGTGGCTTAGTGGTACTTCATGCAGTCTAGTGTGTCCAAGGTCTGGGGTTCGAGACTGACAGAGGTGTTTTATTTTGCTGCTGAGTAGAACAAAGGCCCTGACATACAGAGTGACTAAGGCACTTTTACACTGTTGTAAGCAGGTTTGCGCGGGTTGGCGTGATGCTTAGCAATACTAAGCTAAGCGCACACATGCGCACACTGGTGCAAACCTTCTAACTACTGTTTAAAGGTGCTTACTCCCGCTAACCCCCGCGCTAATTTCTTTGAAAGAAAAGAAAATGGGGCAATAGGAAAGTGGTGAAAAAGGAGGCACAAAGAGGGAAAGACAGTAGGGAAACCAGCTCAGGATGTGCAGGATGGGTGTAGGGAAGGTCCATAGCTGCCCATTTCTTTACCAGCAACAGCTGTGTATATGCAATAAATTTGGAGTGAAATTTGGAACCTTCCACCCCTGAGAGAGGAGTGAGCGCAACAAAGTATGTTGTACTACCAATTACAATTATCAGTTTACATGTCCAGTGGACATGTGTGCGAAATGAGCAGCTATGTATGGGGTGTAATTTTTTTGTGGGAACAGATTGCCCTATTTTTTTTCAGGTGAGAGTGGAAAGTGAGGTAGAGGAAGTAGGTATGCTTGGGTAGGTAGGTTGGGGAGGTTAACAGACAAGACAAACAACACGCATACAGGGGTGGAATATGACACATGGGGTCGGTGTACACATTTGATGGGGAAGGATGTTTGGAAATCGCAAGCCCATGAGCCCATAGATGATAACAGTGGAACTGAGATCCCCACACATGGGCAGTCACCACTGCACCTTCACAGCCCTGGGGTGGCTGTGCTGGGGCTGCGTAGGAGGGCAGGCTCACCCGTGAGTCGCGCCACTCTCGCCGTGAGCTGGCGTAGGGGATCAGCGACTGAAAGGGCTATTAGGGCTACCTAAAGTCCACTCTTCAAATTTTCCCTTAAAACTACCTTCCTCGAACTGTACTACTGATCTAATCTGCATACCCTATAACTAAAAAGATCATCCCTACCTGACTCCGAGTAGACTATTCTTTATCTGTTAAACCTAGCACTTGCTCCTATAGTACTTATCACCTTGATACAGCACTCTTGTTATAGATCGTACCCCAAAAAGGTGAACCCCATTTCTCGGACACCCACATCCCCCGGAATCTCTTTTAAAGTTTTTCTGTCTATTCCTTCTAGCATGTCAAGGGATCAGTTACTAGTGTCCTCTCCTGCTCAGCTGGTGAACCTGGGAATATTGAGGCAATGTTACAATTGCCTCATGTACACAGACAACCCTCTCCTCCTCCCACAAAACACAAATACATGCGAGAGATGCAACTATACGGCCAAACTGGAGGCTGAGCTCTCTCAACATAGGACTGGCAAGACCAGACAAGAGGAGAAGGTTACCACACACACTATAGACCCAGTCTCACATAGTACCATCACAACCTCAAATCATACACATAAACACACAAAGACATACTGAGGCTCTGAGCAAAAATCTACCAAAACAGCAGAGGCCACCAAAGCAGACACCCAAACAACTACCACCTCAGAACACAACACCTGCAACACATAGACCTCACAGTCAGAGTGTCAAACAGTCACAGCCCTTAAGGCCAAACACAATGCCAGACACACTAGTCATTGGTGACTCCATAGTCAGACACACTGACGTCCGCCACCAGACTGAGTAAGGAGAGGGTCACAGTAAGCTGCCTGTCGGGCGCTAGAATCCGCCACATAACGCAAGCACTCAGGTCTCTCAACAGCAGGTACAAATACGACTCAGTCATTGTCCACGCTGGTGTAAACGACCTGAGACGCACTCCTTGGACTACATGAAAAGAGACATTGAGGAGCTCTCTGATTATGTAGCCCAGGCAGGTATGACCCTGACCTTGAGCAGTATCCTACCTTCACCAAGAATGATGCCACAATACAGAGATAAGATGATCAGCTTTAACAATTGGCTTAAACTCTGGTGTCATTCAAAGGGGATCCAATGTCTGTCTGCCTGGGATGACATGCTGGACAAGCCACGCTGCTTCGCAAGGGACGGCTTGCACCTGTCACCCTGGGATTCCGGATATTGGCAAAGGCTCTTGCTACCCCATAGTGCCTTTTTTAGGCAAGGCTCAAATTCTAAACCTACCACCCTAGAACACAAAAATGGAAAAAAGCTAAGGGTAATGCTGCTCAATGCCAGAAGTCTCAATCTCAAAATGCACGCACTCGAGGCCCTTCTCAGTATGGAGAACATCGATGTCTGTGCTGTGACAGAAACCTGGTTCAAGGCTCCTGAGAGCACCCCAGCACTATCAGGTTTTACCTCATACCATGCGTTCCAGCCCCAAAATCCGGACAATACCAAGAAAGGAGGGGGGGTATCCATATTCATCAAGGACACCCTCACCTCAAGATTGGTGGCAACGCATGCATCGGAGACCATCCAGGTGCAATTAACCATAGGCAAGACTGCTCTGCAAATTGTAGCATGTTACAGGCCACCCTCACAAACTCAGGAACCTCACATGGCTTTCCTGAAAACACTGGAGGGGATAAATGTATCTCCAAACACCATCATACTAGGTGACTTCAACTACCCTAATATAGACTGGGAACACTACTCAAGCCCAAATACCCTAGCCCAAAAGTTCCTGGAATTCATAAACTCAAACGCCATGGAACAACTGGTCACCATCCCCACAAGAGGAGAAAACATACTTGATCTCATCATCACGAACATGGGAGCACAATGTTCAACACCGGAAGTATACCCCTCACTGGTGAGATCAGATCACAAACTAATCTAGCTGGAGGTCCTCATCCCACCCCCACCTGAAATAAAAAAGACCACAGTAAAGAACTACTCGAAAGCCGACTTCACACTTCTAAAGACTAGTGTGGTCTCCTTTAAGGCCCCCGAGCCGGCGGAAAACAGTACCCAAGCCGCTGAATCACTTACAAATGCCTTCTACCAGCACCTACAGGACTGCATGGATAAGGCAATCCCAAGCAAAACAAAGACTCTTTGTACCAAAGGTAAGCGTCCAGTCTGGTGGACCCCAGCCATAAACAAACTCTACAACAAAAGGAGGAAGCTACTACAAGATAGAACAAAATCCTTAAAAGGTAAGACACCTTTGATCACTACAAGTAAAAAACTAAGAGCTCTCATAAAATCATCCAAAGCAAACTTTGAGAGAAAAATAGCTAAAGACTCAAAAGACAATCATAAAGCCTTCTTCAGCTATGTTAGAAACCTGGGAGGAAACTCCCAGATATGCTCAGAACTAGTTCAAAATTATGTGAAGATTACTGATCCTACAGACATTGCCAACATACTGGCTGACAGGTTCAGTGCAAACTCCCCCCCCCCAAAAGGTGAGATATCTATACCAAATGATTGTAACCCCCCAAACATCTATAACGCCCAAGTGAGAACTGCTCTCTCCAAAGCAAAAAACACAGCATCCATGGGACCTGATGGCGTCCCCGGCTGTGCGCTCCATGAACTCAACGAGGAATTAAACCCACAGCTAGGACAGCTGTTTAATCATAGTCTCACCTCTGGATACGTACCCAGGGAGTGGCGCACTGCGACAGTGGTCCCACTTCATAAAGGCGGTGCCTCCACCGACCCAGGAAATTACCGGCCCATTAGCTTGACAAGCCTTATCTGCAAAGCCATGGAGAGGATCATAATGGATCTCATAAACAACGACATAGGGAATTTGCAGACTTTGGATCCAACCCAGTTTGGCTTTGTCAAAGGCAGATCATGCCTTTTAAACTTGGTTGACTTTTTCGAAACAGTCACCAAAGCCATTGATGAGGGAAAAGCAGTCCATACAGCATACCTCGATCTGGCGAAAGCTTTCGATACAATACCCCACTTGGGTATCATTGAAAAACTCATCAGCTTAAATGTTAACCCATACATCACAAGGTGGGTTGCAAACTGGCTGAGCAACAGAACCCACAGGGTCAGAGTTGCTGGTGCCATGTCAGACTCTAAGCCTGTCACAAGTGGTGTCCCACAGGGGTCAGTCCTGGGCCCACTCTTGTTTGGCATCTACTTCTCCAAAGTACAAGCAAACACAGGAGGGTTATGGCTGACAAAGTTTGCAGATGACTGCAAACTGGGCCCGTCGAAAACACATCTGACACAGATATCCTTCAGAAAGGTCTCACAGAAACGGATAACTGGTGCCAGAGCCATGGCCTAAAGTTAAATGCCAAAAAATGCATAGTCATACCCTTCGAAAAACAAGGTTACCCTAGCTACCTCATAGGTGGCAATCCACTGAGCACAGAAGAAGTTATTAGGGACCTGGGGACCCAGGTTGACAGTAGCCTGTCATTCGACACCCATGTAGCTAAAGTAGTTAGGAAGACCTTCTACATTGCCCACCTTATCATGAAGGGATTCACATCTAGATCAAGGGAGGTCATAGTTTCCCTGTACTCATCACTCATCAGACCAATGATTGAGTACAATGCCCCATTCGGAATGTATCTGACCCGACACTTGCAGCAGCTGGAGAGGCCACAAAAGTTCCTCACCAAAAGGATAAAGGGTCTCAAAATCTGTCCTATGCTGCCCGACTGAAAGAACTTCAGCTCTATTCAGTCGCCTACCGCTTGCTCAGAGGTGACCTGTGCCTGACATACAAGGCCATGTCAAGCCCAGATTTGATGAATATGCTTCACCTCAATAAATCTAGATCCGTCAGAGCCACAAGGGCGGAGACTTAAACCTCACGGCTATTAATAGGACGTGCTGGAGGGATAGATTCATCACCCAAAGACTCCCTATGCTGTGGAACAAAATCCCGGTATATGTGAGGCAGAGCACCTCGCTGGCCTTGTTCAAGAGAAATCTTGACCAATGGATGGGAGATCGCAGATATATCCCAGGGATTACCTCAGTGTCACTGCTCGACAGAGGCACAGCAAAATAATGGGTATAGTTCCCCATACTAAAGGGGTGGCGTAAGCCACAAAACTATGGGCTAGGCTTGTAAATGCCCTCGGGCAGATAGCCTAGTATAAACCTATGAACCTATGAACCTATGAAAGCTGGATCTCCCTACGCACCACAGCCCGGACCCTTCTGAGGGTGACAGGTGGCCCTTCTCCGCCCACGCTTGCACGGGGGCGATGAGCCCCATCCCCTGCAGTGCTTCCACCCAAAGGTGGCACATGACCAATGGAGGAGGGGAGCCCAGGCTGGGCACCGGACCTGCTGGTGTCAGGTGCAATTGCCAGCTGAGGAGGGACAAGTGGGTCCGCTGGAACCGGCCTTCCCATACGTTCTGTGTTTAGGTGTGTTTAATTACAATATAGACAACAGCATTCCAAATTAGTTGTAACAGCATGCAGTAATATTCCCATTAACCCAACACACCAGGGTTCCAACAGTTGAACAACAAACATAACACATGTATATATTGAACAACAGTGGACATTCCAACAGCATGCAGGGATGATTGGTGGCAACAGGCCACCGAGATTGGGGTGTTTGAACAGGGAACTTGCATTAAAGCTCATGCAGATATTTATAGAACAATAGGACATATGTCTTAACAAATGTTGTGAGATTAGACATACCCATCAAAGTGTGGAATGGCATTGTTTATGCACATACAGTAGGGTGTAAAAAGATACTTCCATTAACATCTTATAAGTACTTTTAGTCTACACTACATTCCTATTGACTGCAGGTGTATATCCCCTACATGTATTATTACATTTGGCAATGTGCATTAAGTTGTGCAATGGGTTTGGCTAGTTCATTATATACCTGACCTATATCTGACATACTAACTGTCCAAGATGCAGATGTTACTGCTACATACTTATATATTTTATGTATATGCATATATCTACATATCTGGATGTGTTCACATGGCATTTTTCATTACATTTCTACAGAAACCTACATTTCATGTAGCACAGTCACATTTCTGGGGTACACATCAACAAGCTACTCATGTGCCAGAGTTACCTATGCATGCCAGCCAATTACCAACTGTTGAGGACTGTATATATGCTTCACAACTACTGGAACTTCCTTCATCCACTTTATATGGGACTGCCCAACTGTGGGTTGACAGCACTTAATACAACAGTACTATTTATAAAATGCAAGGGTACAACAACATTTCAAAGTAAGTGACACAGACACACTCCAAGTATTATACCTTTATTAATTACATTACACACTTTTCTACAGGCTCTCTCTCATTTACTCTCGCATTTATTTGGTATTGCAGTGCATACAGAAGATTTATTCAAGATGTATTATATCTTTATTAATAGGTTACAACACTCTTTTTCAGGCTCACTCACTTATGTTACATAACAGTACATGCAGACATATTATTCAGGACTTATTTGAGCTTTATTAATGGGTTACTACACTCTTTTTCTGGCTCACTCACTTATGTTATATAACAGTACAAGCAGAGATATTTATTCTGGACTTCTTTTACTTTTATTAATGGGTTACTACACTCTTTTTCTTGCTCTCTGACTTATTTTATATAACAGTACATGCAGAGACATTATTCAGGGCATTTTATGCCTTTATTATGGAGCTCCAACACTTTTTTCCAGGCTCTCTCACCTATTTTAAATAACAATACATGCAGAAGAATTACTAACCTGCCTGGTGGTGCAGCCTTAGCAGCCCATCTGCATAGGCTTGCTGATTCGCAGCACGGTCACCTGCAGCTGTGGAGTAAATGAAGGGATATTGAGACATTCCTATCCATTATATAGACTAAATTAGCATGTCCAACATACTTCATTCCATGGCTACCTACTCAGTGGTGGGGCATCTCGCATGTCACGGGCCTCTTGTATCCATTGGTCCAGTAGGTCCTTCTTCCATCTCTTCAGGTCTGCATGGTGGTGATGGACCTGCTCACCAGTCTGAGGGACACCTGTAGCACTGGTGAGATCATGAGCTAACCGGTTCCAAGCCTCTGCTTTGTACTCCGTCCCTTGGAACTGGCCCTGCAGGAGTCTTGACTCATGACGGTGGACAAGGAGCCAAACCATGTATTTCGACTCCTCGATGCCCCAGCATTGTGCTCTAAAGCGAATACCCTCTCCAGCACCAGACATTCTGACTACAGATGGCAGCTACAATCAGTTATGGTGAGTATTCTCACCTATGGAGCTTAAATATGCTGAATTTCCCGCACTTTTTTGTGATTGGCCGTTTTGAAATTTCTCGGCTTACTGCAAACCTGCTTAGCAATGGTTAATCTTCCATTTATTAGTATATGTATGTTAACAGTGCATATTTAACCTAATCTGTTATGGCTTAGTGGTTCAGTGCTTTAACTATGGTGCATAGTGTCCCAGGTTCGAACCTTGTCATTGTTTTTTATTTTACAACTGTCCAGACAAGCTAGGGGGTGTGGCTGTGTTTAGCCGACTTTGATCCATGTTGCTCCACGTTAAGCCACATTGCCCTGCATGTGCTTGTTAGCATGGTGCCCAGCACCACACAAACCTATTGCGCTAGGTAAAGCACTGCTTAGCTATGGGCAAGTATATTGCGCTTGGTAAAGCACTGCCTAGCTATGGGCAACTATATTGAGCTTGGTAAAGCGCTGCCTGGCTATGGGCAACTATATTGCCTTGGGTAATACGCTGCTTAGCTACGTGCATTTAGATATCAGGATCCTTCTTATATGTAAATAATATACTTTTTGTTCACTGATACATAGGCCATTTCAATGCATTTTAGTAAAATTTTATTTACATATATCAGGAATTATTTCATATACTACTTTAAATCATGAAATAGAAAGGGGTGTGGTGGGACTCAAACCATGACTGCCTCCTCTTTGGGAGAAGTCTCTACCACTATGCTATTGCTATTTGGCTTAATTTGCATAAACAGTTCCTATATGCTCTTCGATGTCAAAATTGGTAACTGTGGCTAAGCAATGGGCGTACCCACGCAAACATGAGCAAATACGGACAGCTATATCGGGAATTATAAAAAAAAAATACAAATTTTACATTTTACAATTTGAAAGGGGTTTAGTATGTGGGGATGTGTAATGTTGGGTTTGTTGACATTTGAGCGGACTCACTCATGTGTGTTGATGTTTCACAAATCTGACTCTTGCAGGGGCGTGGACCTTTGCACTACTCAGTAGTCGGACATGCCCCCTCCCTTCCTGCATGGTCCATGTTACACTTGGGGATGAGTCAGCATGCCCTCCTGAATATGCATGACACGCTGATGTCATACCGTTCAACTGCAGTTTCCATGTAAGACTTATTTAGTCTTACATGGAGGATTAGTGAATCCGGGGGTAGGTATGTGATTTCTGTTTAAAAATATTATAAATCTTGGACATATTTGCATTGAACGGGCATTACAGCATATCCCAAAGCATATCTGCATTGAGTTGCCACTTCAATGTAAACAAAAGTTCATAGTGCAGATTCGATAAAGCCTACATGGTCTGCTAAAACCATATGCGCATTGCGGTGCAATCCACACATGATAGAGTACCATTTTGTATTCAGAAAGCAGTTCTACATGCCATATGCTAATAGATCACTGCCATGAAGGAGAAGGGTGTTTAGACCCATTTAACTTTTCACAGTCTGCAGGAGGTGGAAATTGTAGAGTGCTAGAGAGTGGATTGAGACATACTGCAGGAGTTCTGCAACCTCTGCTGCCTTCAACTGAAAGAAAGGACAAAACAAGGGGAACCAATCCAGTGAAGACAAAGGTATGTGTTGCACTTAGAATTTTAGCTATAGAAACTTTCCAGAGACTAACAGGGGATAGGTTGGGGGGGGGGGGCACAAGTATCAGCATCCAGGATCCTCCATCAATTCCTGAATGCATTGCTACAACATGCCAGTGAGCACAGATATTTTCCCAGGACACATAAGAACACAACTAGAAGTATGCAGGAGTTCTACCCTGTCGTGGGTGCCATAAACTGTATACATGTAGAAATCAAAGCACCACCTATGGAGCAAGGAAGGGTGTACATAAATAGAAAGGGTTACCACTCTATTAACTATCAGGTCATGCATAATGCTAAGGGAATCATCCTGAATGTGTGTGCTGGCAACTCATTGAATTATCATGACTCTCAGTGGAAACTAAGGTATGTGTTCACTTAGGATTTTAGCTACAGGACCTTTCCAGAGATCAACAGGGGACATGTTGGGATTGTCACAGGCAGCAGTATCCAGTATCCTCCATCAATTCCTGAATGCATTGCTACAACATGACAGCGAGAACAGATATTTTCCCAGTACACATGAGGACAGAGCAAGAACTATGCAGGTGTTCTACCCTGTCCTGGGTGCCATAGACTGTATACATGTAGAAATCAAAGCACCATCTAGGGAACAGGGAATGGTGTACATAAACAGAAATGGCTACCACTCTATTAACTGCCAGGTCATATGTAGTGCTAAGGGAATCATCCTGAATGTGTGTGTTGGCAGCCCAGTGAATTATCATGACTCACATTTCTGGCACAACTGTCAACTGTATGACATGTTTACCAGGGGAAATATCCCACAGGGTCATTTACTGGAGGATGAAGGCTATGCACTGGTGATGACACCCATTAGAAATGCACATACACCAGTTGAAGAACTCTATAATAAGGCACACACTCAAACAAGAAATGTCACAGAACATGTGTTTGGGCTGCTGAAGTCATGGTTCCATTGCCTACATATATCTGGGGGAGCCCTACAGCACAGTCTATGTACATATGCTGAAATATTCACCATCTGTGCCATTCTTCACAACATTATCTTGAGAAAATAGCTTCAGCAGAAACAGCAAGAGGGCATTGCACATCCCACCACCACTACTGGCAAGGTTCCCACAGCACACACAGGTGATGAGTTAGGGTGGAACTAGAAGCTGCTGTGGGTGTAGATAGACATAGTCATGCAAAATATGCCCTAGCACTGGCCAAGAGGCAACAGATAGCACATACACTCACCACCTAAGGGGCTAAAACCTTCATCCTATGTACATATATAGTAACATTGATGCCAGGCAATGCTCACAACCTTAACTCACCCATGTAATGGCTGTGTACCACTAGCATCAGACAGACTCAGACAGATTTCCACGAAAGTGTTGAACCTGCAACAGTAAAATAAATGTCTAAGAATACAAAGGAATGGTATATCTTTGCATACTGTTACTTGGTAATATAAGTAAGTATAAGGTGGGTGATTTTTTACAGCAATTACATCAAGATGGGACAGCAGTGACATATGTGAATACATGTGTCCTCTGTCAATTAATAAGCCTCATGTATCAAAGATTCACACATTCATGCATCTAAAGTTTATAGATTTTCTCTGAATGTCCACAGTTTGGCCACATACTTTTGTACTGGCAAATCATTAAAGAGTGAAGTTAGAAAATAATGACACATGTTTCAGTTTCAAACTTCACATCCCTTGGGAAAAAAAAAACATAAAAAATTTAATGCAAAACCTGTTATTCTGTCAACTGTCTAAGTTTGTAAGACTACAATTTTTAAAAACTCTCCCCATTGTTGGCCCTTTGTCCCACTTTTATTTAGTGCATGGTCCAGCTTTGTTGGTCTCAAAGCCTGTAAGAAAGCAGTACAATTTGACAAGCATCATCTCAGACACACATATACTAAGCACTAAATCAGCTATGCACTCTGAACATCAAGCAAATGACTTATGTATCCCTGAATCGTCTGGAAGATAGAAAACAAGGATATGGCAAAATAATGACACACACTTCAGTTTCAAACTTCACATCGATTGGGGAAAAAAAAACATAAACAATTTAATGCAAAACCTGTTATTCTGTCAACTGTCTAAGTTTGTAAGACTACAATTTTTAAAAGCTCTCCCCATTGTTAGCCCTTTGTCACACTTTTATTTAGTGCTTGGTCCAGCTTTGTTGGTCTCAAAGCCTGTAAGAAAGCAGTACAATTTGCCAAACATCATCACAGACACAAAAATACTAAGCACTAATTCAGCTATGCACTCTGAACATCAGACAAATGACTTATGTATCCCTGAATCTTTGGGAAGATAGAAAACAAGGATATGGCACCGTTATCATCATTTGCACATGGTGTTGTATGTGTGTGTATTGGGGGGAGGGTGGCCTAGGCTGACACAAAAGGTAGTGAGTGCGTGTGAGTAAGAACGAGAAACAGGCAGACATTTGGATAACATATTAAATGGGCAATGAGACAGACTGAGCTGTAAGCCTCATGACTGATTCATTAACTGCTATGTGTGTTTGGCTGTACACGCACTCCAGGTGAAATTGGTGTGTGTCTACAAGGACATAGCCAAGGTCTGTGCTAGCTCTACATCCTAGTATGTCAGACAGGTGCATACCTTGCATAGTAAAAGTAAGAGGTCATTGTCGCCATGCCAGTTCCCAATAACTGTCTCTGTCAGGAGTTGCAACAGCACATCCATGCACATGGTCAGATGCACTACTGCTAGCTGAACATGACTAATGTCTATTGGACAAGGTCTCCTCATGAGTATGTCCAGGACTATGACCCTATGGCCTGTCATGTCTGGGTGTGGAAGCAGTGCCACTATGGGAGTGTAATCAGGCATGACCACATCAGCTGATATCAAATGAAGTGGCTGACCTACATCCATGTGGATCCTGTCCCATCCCAGCAGATGTTCCATCACAGAGACCACCTGTTCCAATGTGTCATTAATCTGCTCTATTGAATCATCAACACAGTGGAGGCAGTCATGCATGTCAGCCTGTGCTACATCTACAACCCTAAGCATTTCCTCAGAAGCTCTACTGGAACATGCCTGCATCTCCACAACAGCCTTAAACATACACTGAATGGCATGGAAAGACACACCAGGATGAGGTGGAGGATGGAAAGCAGTCCTCTTTCAAGCATCAATAACAACTCTCCTGTGTGGCACCTTGCCCACACTTTGGCTAAAGCCAGAGCCAACAGGCACTGAAGCCGCAGTAACCACACTACCATGATCAAGAGTCTTACCCTCCACCTGTGCAATATCTGAGGGCTCACCAGAATACATTTGTGTAAGCGTAATGGCTGTGTCCATTGGAATTACAGGGGATGGCTGAATGTCAACCTCAGTGTCAGATTCAACCTCTGCATCCTCTGCCTGTGCCTGTGTTAGGCCACCATCATCACCAGAGTTTGTTGATATTGTGACATCAAGTAGTAAGAGTCCTACACTTCCACTGTCAGGATCACCTGTGGTACTAAGCTACAAACACAGGAAAGAAACAAATAGCTACACTACTACAGATAAATATAGTATAACTAACACTGGTGCCACTATCACAGATGGTACAGCAATACAGATACACACACACACACACACACACACACACACACACACACACACACACACACACACACACACACACACACACAAACAAGCACACACACACACACACACACACACACACACACACACACACACACACACACATACACACACATTCTGATACCCATCTCACACATATGGATAAATGTATATTTCTGTGCAATGCTCATCAGTATTGAAATATAAATGTTTGGCTTATCATAAGCAGATGACTCCACACTTGCGAGGGAGGATGGTCCTGGAAGAAGTTAAGTAAAATGTAAGGATGCCATCATCCCCATAACAATAAGGCCTTTATACATCCATTAACAATACATTTAACTAAAACCTGGATGACACATCCACCCTAAGCCCATGAGTAAACTTAACAATTGCTATGAAGATTTTGCTATGCGATAAATCTTTAAAAATTGACATATGTAAAATCTTCAGTTATTCAAGAATCCAAAACGAGGACTAACAATAGCAAAGCAAATCGCTGTAAAACATTTTTGATTGTGGCAACAGAGAAATGGACCTTAGCTCTGCCACCCCAAAACACTAGATAACATTTGTACCAAATAAGGAATAAGCTATAAGTGCTTTCAAACTGTCCCGAAAACATGTGTACACATTTACAACAGGACATTCATTTTTATGCAATGGCCAGTCACTTCAACCAGTGCCCAGCACTCCTCTAGAGGTATCCCTGGGCCATCTTAAAAAGCTAACACCCCTGTGTCATTGACAATATAGGACATTTACATTTCCCTGAAATATCACAGAAGACTGTAAAGAGTAACAGGTGTAACAGTAACACTTGTGATAAAAGCTAATAAGGTTGTATATCTGAGAAACTAAAATACACTGGCAGAAATGCATACACCATCAGTAAACTTCTAAAAAGTTCATACGGATAAAAGTTCTATTTGCTAACACACACACACACACACACACACACACACACACATATATATATATATATATATATATATATATATATATATATATATATATTTATATACACTTCTTAATTTCAAAAGATCAGAATCTCAAGATTCATAATAACAAACCCAGAATCTCTAGGTTTTGAAATCTTGAAATTAAGAAATAAAAACAAAACAAAAAAATGACAACTTCTAAAACTACTGCACCCCCTGCAACCTAAATATACTAACTAGGAGATTGCTGTAGAGTCAAGAAATGGTAATGCACAGTACTATACAGTGCAGACAGAAATATTACCATTCTATTCACTGTAGAATGATCTCAGAGTTAGTATATTTAAGTTGCAGGGGGTGTAGGGGAGTCCCACCTGCAATAACTTTGTTTTATCAGATGTCATTTTTTTATTTTCTTCTTAATTTCAAGATTTCAGAAGCTTGACATTCTGGGTACAATATTAGGATATTATGAATCTCGAGATTCTGATCTGTTGAAATTAAGAAGTGGACCCTATATATATATATATATATATATATATATATATATATATATATATATATATTTTTTTTTTTTTCTATTTACATCTGAGCAAATAAAATATATAATTAAAAATTTCAATCATAACTTATCAAAATCAGTAGTCTTCTGTGTAGATAAATCCAAAGTAATAGCAATCTTCTTCTTCTGTGTTATCCACATGCACGACTCTCCTTACCTTTAGGTTCCCTAGCTACATGATTACCTTTTTATAGTGCAGATTCAGGCCTGTGAGCACAGTGAAAACAAATGAGGTGTGACCTCATTAGAATTGCTGAATCCTAAATTCTTGGCTCAGTGTAGTAGGTGTAAACATAGGGCAGGCACTCCCTCTGCATCTGTCGCTAATGGATTGCAACTGTGAATGATTACTGGTAGGGAGTAGGAAACCACAACAGTAATTTTGACTCCTATACCTCCAGTGGGTGTGACAGCCAGGTTACACTTACAAAGAGAAGAAGTAATTGTATCAAAGTTTTAAATGTAAGCAAACAGCACACATTTCTCAGTTTCTGTTCAGCAATAATATTATTACTAT
Organism: Protopterus annectens; assembly: GCF_019279795.1. Classification (NCBI taxonomy): domain Eukaryota; kingdom Metazoa; phylum Chordata; order Ceratodontiformes; family Protopteridae; genus Protopterus; species Protopterus annectens. The sequence continues at coordinate 870,818,705 of NC_056732.1, forward strand.
TTAACATTCTATTACATTTAAAGGACAATCAGACAAAATCCTTTACAGACAACATTCCTCAGATTACTGCTCAGATAAGAGAAGAATGGACACCATACAAATATATAAGACAGAGCTGCATTGCTGCAAACAATAGTTATAAATGGTTGTGTGATCTCTCATTGCACTACATCTGAAATTAACACATGTACAAACATCTCAGACATGTACAAGTGCCATATGTCTTGTTAATACTGAGGATGATTTGGGACTTGCTTGTATGCACAATGGTTTTCATTCTTGCTATAAAGCTGTTTCTGTGGCAAAGGGGATAGCACACCCTTATTCTTTTTTGTAGATTCATTGGTGTGAGAGTTCAAACCCAGACTTGTGTAATCTTTCACATGTACTAACATTTATTTGTAATATTGTTTATGACATATATATATATATATATATATATATATATATATATATATATATATATATATATATATATATATATATATATATATATATATATTAATAGTATTGCTTGGCCCATGGCTTAGCGCAAACATGAAAAATGGACAAATGAAATAAATGTCATGTAATGTATTATGTGATAAACAGTAAATAAACTATACCTGTAAATCACATGTGTGTGTAGCATTTCTGCTAAACACAGTGATCCACACAATGTATACTATCTGTAGATCACGGTTTAAGTCCAATATTTGTCTTTTAATTATGAAACCTAATAAACACTGCTCACAAGGATAAAACAAGGTGGGCTTTGCTTGTCACATTTGTGCATCACTTAACTTCATGCAAACATGGACTAATGGCCAACAAACAAAGCAGACAGAACACCTGCAGACAGGATGCAGACATTCTTGATGGCTAGTATACAGCTCAGCAAGCTCCTGCCTGGTGCCCTGCAGAGTTCTACAGCAGCAGAGAGACAAAAGAGAGACTTTGGAGTGATTAAGTATTATTTTTCTGCATTTTCTTGCTGCCTTTAGCTAATTCCACCTAAAACACAAATTTTTCTAGAGTTTCTGTGATTTAAAAAGCTTGTTTCAGCTACATATTGTATTTATTTTGCTGCCTGCACTTTAACAAAGTTGTTTTGGTGTTTAAATTACCTATTTAACAGCTGTAGGTTACACACTCAAGTGTGATAGCCATTTCTGTGCATTTAAAGTTTTTTTTTTTATTGTATCTGCTTCATTTTCTAAAAAAAACAAAAAAACAAAAAAACAAAAAAATATACTTGTTTTCCCACCCTTCTAAGCTAGTTTTCAGGTTAGTGCTGAATGCAGGGCTGTGTTACAAGTTTCTGTGTTTGCCCATATCTTACTTGGAGAGAAGGAAGTTTCTCTGCTCACTGTGAGAGAGGGAGCGCTGAGCAGCCTATTTGTCCCTGGAGGAGGGGTTTCAGTCCAGAAATTAGTAGTTTATTGGCCATTTTGGGCTAATTTCTATCCCTTTCATTTCCCTGCTATAAAACCCACATTTCAAGGTTTTGTGCTAGTATACAGCTCAGCAGGCTCCTGTCTGGTGCCCTGTAGTGTTCTACAGCAGCAGAGAGACAAAAGAGAGACTTTGGAGTGATTAAGTATCATTTTTTTTTGTATTTTCTTGCTGCCTTTAGCTAATTCCACCTAAAACACCAATTTTTTAGAGTTTCTGTGATTTAAAAAGCTTTTTTCAGCTACATATTGTACTTATTTTACTGCCTGCACTTTAACAAAGTTGTTTTGGTATTTAAATTACCTGTTTAGCTTTTATAGGCTACACACCCAAGTGTGATAGCCATTTCTGTACATTTAAAGTGTTTTTTTTTTATTGTATCTGCTTTATTTTCTGAAAATAAACAAACAAAAAAATACTTGTTTTCCCACCTTTCTAAGCTAGTATAGACCAGTTTTCAGGTTAGTGCTGAATTCAGGGCTGTGTTACAAGTTTCTGTGTTTGCCCATACCTAACTTGGATAGAAGGAAGTTTCTCTGTTCACTGTAATGAAACGGAGCTTTGAGCAGGCTATCTGTCCCTGGAGGAGTGGTTTCAGCCCAGAAATTAGTAGTTTATTGGCCATTTTGGGCTAATTTCTATCTCTTTCATTTCCCTGCTATAAAATCCACATTTTCATGCCTGGTAGTACCTGTTAGCTAGGGTATAACTATTCCCGGCTCCACAAAGTCTATGCTTCAATTTTTCCCTTGGTACTAGACAAACTTTCAACTTAAGCACTCAAACCATTCACTTCTCATACCGGCACTTGCTTAAAACTCATAGCAAGCACGAATAAACCTTAGCACTAGACCCCGCTATACTGTAGAGAAGGACAAGGCTCTCTATTCGACCTTACCAGCCCATCAGTAAAACAGTTAGCTGTACCTATCCAAGCATGTCCAAAGGGCAGTTTCAGGTGTACTCTCCGGTCCAACTGGTGAATCTGGGCATTTTGAGGCAATGTTATAATTGCCTCATGTACACAGACAACCCTCTCCTCCTTCCACCAAACACTAATACATGCGAGAGATGCAATTATACAGCCAAACTGGAGGCTAAGCTCTCTCAACCCAAGACTGGACCAGGCACTCAAGAGTAGAAGGGAATTACTTGCATCACACCACCAGTCTCACATAGACCTATGAAACCAGCACTGACAAAAAACATACATAAATACACAAAAACATACTCGGGGGCTCTAAATAAAAATCTGCAGAAGCAACAGAGACCTCCAAAGCAGATATCCAAGCAACCTCCACCTCCCAACACAAACCATGAAACACATACTTCACAAAACCAGTGTGCCACACAATCACAGCCCTTAAGGTAAGATAACATACCCAACACACTAGGTAATAGGTGACTCTATAGTCAGGCAAACTGACGTCCCACTCACTAGGCTGAACAAGGAGAAGGTTACTGTTAGCTGCCTGTCAGGTGCCACGATCTGCCACATAACACAAGCTCTCAGGTCACTCCAGAACAAGTACAAATATGACTCTGTCATTGTCCATGTTGGTGTGAATGACCTGAGCCATACCTCCCTGGACTACATGAAAAGAGACATGGAGGAGTTCTCTGACCATGTAGCCCAGGCCGGTATGACCCTGAGTAGCATCCTGCCCTCACCAAGAATGATACCACGGTATAGAGAAAAGAATTATCAATTTTAACAATTGGCTAAGCTTCTGGTGTCATTCAAAGGGGATCCAGTGTCTGTCAGCCTGGGATGACATTCTCGACATGCCACGCTGCTTCGCTAGAGACGGCTTGCACCTGTCACCCTTAGGCTTTCGAATACTGGCCAAGGCTTTTGCCACCCCCATAGTGCCTTTTTTAAGCAAGGCTCAAAAGACAAAATCACCGCCGTAAATAGCACAAGTAACAAAAAACTGAGGGCAATGCTACTCAATGCCAGAAGTCTAAACCTCAAAATGCATGCACTCGAGGCACTCCTCAGTATGCAGAAAATTGATATAGGTGCAGTAACAGAAACTTGGTTTAAGGCTCCAGAGAGCACCCAAGCACTACCAGGCTACAACTCATACCATACATTTTGGCCACAAAACCCGGACCGAAATACAAAAGGCGGGGGAGTATCCATATTCATCAAGGATACCCACACCTCCAGGTTAGTGGCACAGCACAATGCTTCAGTGATCATCCACGTGTAACTAACAATGGGCAAAACTGCTATTCAAATTATAGATTGCTACAGATCACCCACCATGTCCCAGGACCCCCACTCCGCATTCCTGGAAACACTGGGAAACATAAAGGTCCTACCAAACACCCTGATATTGGGTGATTTCAATTACCCAAACATTAACTGGGAGAACTACTCAAGTACAAACTCCCTTGCCCAACATTTCCTAGAAATTATAAACTCAAACACTCTGGATCAACTGGGCAACACCCCCACCAGAGGTGACAACATATTGGACCTGGTCATCACCAACAAGGGTGACCAGTGCTCCACACCGGAAGTCAACCCCTCACTGGTTAGATCTGACCTAAACTAATCACTCTGGATATCCACATTCCGCCACCACCCCCGGTCAAAGAAACCACCATGAAAAACTTTCCAAAAGCAAACCTCACGTTACTTAAGACCGAGGTGGGAAGTTTCAAAGCTCCCAAGCTAAAAGATAATGCTGTCCAAGCTGCAAAATCCTTTACTAATGCACTCTATGGGCGCCTAGAAGAATGCATGGATCGTGCTATCCCAAACAAAACCAAGACTCACTCCTCCAAGAAAAGGAAACCAAGAAGGGAAGACATCCCTGATCAGTATCAGCAAGAAACTACCATCTCTCATAAAATCATCCAAGGCTAGCTTCGAAAGAAAAATTGCTATGGACTCCAAAGATAACCACAAGGCATTCTTTAGCTATGTCAAGAATCTAAGTGGCAATTCTCTGATCTGCTCAGAGTTAGTGCAGAATGGCACAAAATACACTGAGCCAACTGATATAGCCAACATCCTGGCAGACAGGTTCAATGCAAACTTCACCCCCCCACCCCCAAAAGGGCCCATATCAATATCAGAAGAATGTAGTGCCCCTGAAATCACAGACACTCAGGTTAAAACATCCCTCTCCAAAGCCAAAAACATAGCGTCAATAGGACTGGATGGTGTCCCAGGCTACGTCCTACATGAGCTCAAAGATGAAGTAACCCCTCACCTAAACACACTGTTTAAACTAAGCCTCTCCACAGGCTTCATACCCACATAGTGGCGCACAGCAGTGATTATTCTACTCCACAAAGATGGAGCCACAACGGACCTCGGCAATTATCACCCTATAAGCCTGACTAGCTTGGTTTGCAAAGCTATGGACCACATCATCATGGATCTCATTAACAGAGATATTGGAAACCTCAAAACACTGGACCCAACCCAGTTCAGCATTGTTAAGGGCAGATCATGCCTCCTAAACCTGGTGGACTTCTTTGAGACAGTTACCAAGGGTATAGACGAGGGAAAGGTGGTCCACACAGCCTACATAGACCTTGCAGAGGCCTTTGACACCATTCCCCAAGCAGGTATTATAGACAAGGTCACCAGCCTGAACATAAACCCTTATGTATGATGGGTTGACAACTGGTTCACGGACAGAACTCACATGGTAAGAGTTGCGGGAGCTAGGTCTGACTCTAAACCAATTACAAGTGGTGTTTCCCAGGGCTCAGTCGGCATATACTTCTCAGAGGTACAGGCAAGAACAGGAGGACTATGGCTGACCAAGTTCACAGACGACTGCAAACTAGGGACTATAATTGACTCTCCAGCTGACACAGACATCTTCCAAAAGGGTCTCACTGAGACATATACCTGGTGTCAAAACCATGGCCTCAAGCTAAATGCCAAAAAGTGCATAGTGATCCCCTTTGGAAAAAAAAAAGTACCCACAAACTACCACATAGGTGGTAGCCCCTAAATACAGAAGACGTAATATGGGATCTGGGGACCCAAGTAGATAGTAACCTCTCCTTTGATAATCACATTGCCAAAGTAGTTAGAAAATCCTTCTATGTGGCCAACCTAATCAGAAAAGGGTTTGCATCAAGCTCAAAAGAGGTCATTGGGCCACTCTATTCATCACTCATCAGTAACATCATAGAGTACAATGCCCCATTTGGGATGTACTTTACAAGACACCTGCAACAACTGGAAAGACCACAGAAGTATCTCACCAAGAGGATCACTGGCCTCAAGCAGATGCCATATGCAGCTATACTGAAGAAACTCCAGCTGCACTCAGTTGCTTACCGCCTACTCAGAGGTGATCTCTGCCTGAAAACAAGGCCATGTCCAACCCAGAATTGATGGACATGCTCCACCTAAACAAAACCATATCCCCTCAAGCCACATGCTCCAAGGATCTAAACCTCACCACAACAATAAATAGGACATGCTGTAGGGATAGATTCCTGTCCCAGAGACTTCCCATGCTCTGGAACAAGATTCCAATCTACATTAGGCAGAGCTCCTTGCAAACCCTCTTCAAGAGAAACCTTGACAAGTGGATGGGAAACAGAAAGTTTACCCCAGGGATCACTTCAATGGCTCTGCTGGACAGAGGCACAGGAAACTAATCTAAGGGGGGCAGCAAAAGCCAACACATTCTGGCTAGGCTTATAAATGCCTCCGGGCAGATAGCTTGGTACCTACCTATGAACCTATGAACCTATGAAACCTAATAAGCACTGCACAGAAGGATAAAACAAGGTGTGCTTTGCTTGTTACATTTGTGCATCACTTAAGTTCATGCAAACATGGACTAATGGCTCACAAACAAAGCAGGCAGAACACCTGCAGACATTCTTGATTTCAAAAAGGATATATTGTTGCATCTTTTGTTTTCCATCACACAAACCTGCTAAGTGGTGTAGCATGGCGATTAACAACCTTACCCGACACCTGCAGGTCTAGAATACCTGCAGGCAGAAAGCAGTCAGTCGACAATTTCAAAATGGATACACTGTATCCTCTATTTTTGCCACCTCACAAACACGCTAATCGGTGTTGCTCAGCAGGTGGCAGACATACTTAGCAACTAATATGAACATATAAAACTGCTTTTTAACTGTTCCTGTGGCAGTAGGTATAAGTGTAGGACTGGTAAAAAAGTGAGCCTGGGTTCTAATCTAGTACCCTTCCAACTTATGAATGCTTGTCCATTCAATTTAAAAGAAAATAAATAAAAAAATTCAAACATAATTGTAAATAATGAGTATGTACAGCAGTGGAGCTCATATTAATTATATGTGCAACAAAGGGTATATTTAATATTATGTTTCTGTAATTATAATCCTGTTCTCTGACCTTGGATGGCCTTCAGACTTAAATGATACTCATACACACATGAATGCATAAACCAGGACCTTGTCAGGTCACAGACATACCTGGTTAAACCCTCACTCTGTCAGGTGTGTATGTATGTATGTAGATATATCTATGTATTTACATAGCTATATCTATAAATATATATCTATATATCTATATCATATATATATATATATATATATATATATATATAGAGAGAGAGAGAGGGAGATTTTATTTATTTCTATTTTACATTTGTTGACCGGGAAAGTCCGACTGGATGCATGTCCATTTTCAGCGGTGGCCCGGGGAGAAAATCTCCAAGGGTAAGTAGATACAGCATGACATAATACCAGCATTACATATTACAAACAGACTATTTACAGAGATTACATAAGTAAGCAAGTTAAACAAGTTCCACAGGTTGCAGTTAATCCTGAGCGCAAGTCAGGTTTAAATTAAATTACACAGTAAACTGGTTAACAGATTTTTACACATTCTAGAGAGAGTTAGCCAGGCTTGATACATTGACATAGCCAGTTAAGTGACAAATGTTGTTTGAGTCTAGTTTTAAATTGACCTAAGGTGGAAAGTAAGGTAATATCAGCTGGAAGAGAGTTCCAGGATCTACTTACAGAGTTTGCAAAGAGAGAATCACTGGCTGTGTTATTAATTTTGCTAGTCTGAATTAGTAGTTTGTTAGAGGATCGAAGCGGTCTAGGATTGTTATAGGGGGTGATAATATTTTTAAGTGCAGGAGTATTGTCCAGATTATAGAGGATTTTATAGGCCATAATCAGTTGGTTATACTGGATAAGCTGATTTAGATTGATGCAATGATGTGTCCTAAAAGGCAGCCCAGTTGCAAACCTGGCAATGTGGTTGTAGCAAATTCAGAATTTGTTAAGGACAGTCTTGTTTAAATTCGAGAGTAGAGGGGATGCATACAGAAGGGTTGAAAGAAGGTGAGAGCGAGCTATGGCAATTTTAGCTGGAGGGGTTAGGAAGGCTTGGTTAACATGTAGGTCAAATTTTAGATTATTGTCTATGATGACACCTAATAGTTTTGTAGATGGGTCAGGGGAGATTATTGTGCCATCATTTGATTTTATGGTAAAGATGAAAGCGGTAGACCTACGTGTTGGTGAAAATAACAGCATTTTTGTTTTTTTTGGGATTTAGGATCAGACGATGTTCAGAAAGCCAGTTTTCTATTGTATTATAGGTGGTCTGGGTAGCTGACCATAACTCTACTGGAGATGTGGCTGAGCAAATCAGAGTAGAGTCATCAGCATATTGGATACAGCTGACTTTTGGGATGACAGTATAAAGGTCGTTAATGAAGATGGAGAACAGCAAGGGCCCTAGTATAGAGCCTTGTGGTACTCCAAGGGTGTTAGGTAGAAGGTTAGAGAGTTTGTTCTGCCAAAGGACAGCCTGCTGTCGACTATTCAGGTAGGATTGAAACCATTGGAGGGCTCCAGTGTCTAGACAGAATGTTTGCAGGGTGTGGATTAAAAGTTAGTGATCAACCATATCTAATGCATTGGAAAGATCCAAAAAGAGGGCTGAGGATATATGATTATTGTTGCAAGTATGGTTTATGGTGATAGTAAAGGCGAGGAGGGCTGAAGTAGTGCTGTGATGAGGATGGAAGCCATGCTGAGTGTCTGCCATAAGGGGATTTTGGATTAGGTGGTGCATGAGTTGTCTATGAATACATTTTTCCATAATCTTTGCAAGTGGAGAGAGTATAGCTATTGGCCTATAATTGGAGAATTCAGTAGAGCTGCCTCCTTTGTGAAGTGGGATTACATAGGATATTTTCCAGATGGTGGGAATTTTATCTTCTACTATGGTTCGATTGATTAGTATTGAGACGGGGTAAGCAATAGCATCAGCTGATTTTTGTAGGTACTCAGCAGGAAGTTGATCAGCAGAAAGTGTAGTGGGTTTTAATTTTTTGATCAAGGTATGGATAAGTGAAGTGGTGACTGGTTGGAAGCTGAACGTGAGTAGGTTTCTAGGGGTGCTACTTTCAGGACCAGGGGAGCTAGGAGGTAGTTCGCTAGCTAGGGCTTGAATTGTCTCAGTAAAGAATTGGTTAAAACTATCAGAAACATCTTCAGGGGTTTTATCAATAGTAGCAGCAGGGATTGGGGTTGAAGTATGTCCAGGATGTAGTAGATTATTTAAACCTGCCCAAAACTTCTGAGGGTTATTTTGATTTACTGTCTATAAATTACAGTAGTATTGTTTCTTGTCTTCACAGCCACCAGGAACAAAAAACAAAAGCTGATGTGAAATGCGAAAATCTTTTATTCAAGTAGGTCCAAGAAGAAATAAACACAAGCGCTTTCACTCAGGATAATCCTGAGCTTTTTCAAGTGAGTACAAAAGCATTTGCTGAAGCCAAACCCTTTTATATAACCATAGGTAACACATTAATTGAAAACAGGTGTTGTCAATCAGTTGTTAGATTCCTTAAACGGGCTTTGCATTAAATGAAACATGAGATAAAAGCTTGTATTTTTGAAAGTATATATATGTTTGACAGCTGGATTATGCTTGTAAAATTACAAAACATTAAAAACACTGTTTCAAATTTAATAAAATCAAAGTTAAAATGTTTTAAAAAGCTGTTAAGGAGAGGGAAAATAGTGAATCTTGAGTCCCTAAGTCATGTGTTATAATAAAATGCGCACATACCAAGTGGTAGTGAAAGAAGGGCATAATATTAGGAAACATGGGACAACAGAACTAATTCCCTCTCCTTAACTCCCATGCCTTTTTCTTTGGTATGACAACCTGACACTTGGTCTAGGGTGTCCTTTTTGATGTGAACTATGAAAAAGAATCAAGATCCCTATTACAAACTAACACTATATGCTCCCTCACACTTCTAACAGAATTTCACCTTCCAGGTTCATCAAAACTCATGGATTTCCAACGTTTCCAATAGCAGCTTTTTAAAACATTTTAACTTTGATTTTATTAAATTTGAAACAGTGTTTTTAATGTTTTGTAATTTTACAAGCATAATCCAGCTGTCAAACCTATATATACTTTCAATAATACAAGCTTTTATCTCATGTTTCATTTAATGCAAAGCCCCTTTAAGGAATCTAACAACTGATTGACAACACCTGTTTTCAATTAATGTGTTACCTATGGTTATATAAAAGGGTTTGGCTTCAGCAAATGCTTTTGTACTCACTTGAAAAAGCTCAGGATTATCCTGAGTGAAAGTGCTTGTGTTTATTTCTTCTTGGACCTACTTGAATAAAAGATTTTCGCCTTTCACATCAGCTTTTGTTTTTTGTTCCTTGTGGCTGTGGAGTCGTGTTACTTGGATTTCTGGCATTTTTTGGATCTTAATTGTTTCTTGTCTTGTAAAATTGATTTTTTGGTTTCGTTCCTGGATTGCCTGTATTTAATGTGATCTTGAGGGTCTTTAGAAGAATGCCATAAAGCCCATGCTTTGTTTCTAAGGGTAATTTTGAGTTTAGACTCCATAGAAAGCCATGGTGCAGTTTTTGCCCTGGTTCTATTTGAACAAACAGGTGCATGCAAATCAAGGATCTCAAGGAATTTGTTGTTAAAGTATGCTACTGCTTTCTCTAAGGGGAGGTGTTTTAGAATAGACCAATTACATTAGTTTAGTTCTTGTTGGAATTTGGCAGGGTCAAAGTTTTTATTGTTTTTAACCTTTCTGAGTAAGGGTTTTTGGGAATTAATGGTTTTGTGCTTAACTACATATGTGAAAAGGTGATTGCTTAGGCCATTAAGGAGGGTACCAGGGGGGTACAGTTGGGGGTGACTGTTTATGAGCACCCAGTCAAGTATACTTTCTTTTTGGTTGGGTTTACCTATCCTTGTAGGGGTGGATATGATTTGTGTAAATGCATGCAGGTTAATATGGGTGGTTGGGGATTCTGAGGAACAGGTGCTCCAGTCTATGTTAAAGTCTCCAAGTAGTAGGGTTTCTTGGGGGTAGTGACATGATAGCCAGTGCAGGATATCTTCAAATGTAGATATATTGTTACCTGGGGGAATGCACATACAGATGATATTAATGCATTTATTTTTATTACGTTGAATTTGGTGGCAAGAATCTCTGAGTTATTAATCTGAGGAGGTTGTATTACATCTATGGTGACATTCAACTCAGATTTATAGAGTACAGCTACCCCACCCCCCTTCCTCGAAGCACAATCCAGCCTATGTATGTTGTACCCAGGTGGTAACACTTCATTGTCATTAGTGTTAGGTTTTAACCAGGTTTCAGATAAACAGAGAATCTCAGGGGAGTGGACATCCAGAAGTGCATGCAATTCATGTACCTTGTTATTAATGCTTCTAATATTGAGATGACAGACTAGCAGAGAGTTAGTTGGCCTACTAATTGTAGGTTTGTAGCTTAGATTGCAAGTAAAGGGGGTATGTGTATCTGAAGTGAGTAGGCCAGGGTTGGGGTGAATATCAGGTATCACAAGGGATAAGAAACTAAGAGTAGTGCTACTCAACGCCAGAAGTCTAAACCTCAAGATGCATGCACTCGAAACTCTCCTTAGCATGGAGAACATCGATATCTGTGCAGTAATAGAAACCTGGTTCAAGGCTCCAGAGAGCACCCCAGCTCTACCAGGTTTTACCTCATACCATGCTTTTCGGTCCCAAAACTTGGACCGAACCACAAAAGGAGGGGGAGTATCAATATTCGTCAAAGATACCCACACCTCCAGGTTGGTGGCACAGCATGAAGCATCAGAGACTATTCATGTGCAACTAACAGTGGGTAAAACTGCCTTCCAGTTTATAGCCTTCTACAGACCACCCTCCCAAACCCAGGAACTCCACTCAGCCTTCCTGAGAACACTGGAAAATATGAAGGTCTCTCCAAACACCATTATATTGGGCGACTTCAACTACCCAAACATAGACTGCGAGCATTACTCTAGCTCCAACACCCTAGCCCAAAGGTTCCTAGAATTTATAAACTCAAATGCTATGGAACAACTTGTTACCACTCCCACAAGATGTGAAAACATACTAGACCTGATCATCACCAACATGGGGACTCTATGCTCCAGACCAGAAGTGTATCCCTCACTGGTAAGATCAGACCATAAACTAATCTCACTGGATATTCACATCCCGACCCCACCCCCTGCCCAGAAAACCACAGTGAAAAACTTCTCAAAAGCAAATTTCACACTCCTCAAAACCGAGGTGGAATCCTTCAAAGCCCCCGGGCCTGAGGAAAATACAGCCCAGACCGCAGAATCCTTTATAAACGCATTCTATGAACACCTTCAGGAATGCATGGATCATGCAATCCCAAATAAAACCAAGACCCAGTCCTCCAAAGGCAGACATCCTGTCTGGTGGACCCCAGCTATAAACAAACTATACAATAGAAGGAGGAAGCTACTGCATGATAGAGCAAAATCCCAAAAAGGGAAGGCATCTCTGATCAGTATTAGCAAAAAACTACAGGCACTCATAAAATCGTCTAAGGCCAGCTTCGAGAGAAAAATTGCACCGGACACTAAGGATAATCACAAGGCTTTCTTTAGTTATGCTAGGAACCTGGGTGGGAATTCCGAGATATGCTCAGAATTAGTCCAAAAATGACAAAAAATACACCGAACCCACAGACATTGCCAACATCCTAGCTGACAGGTTCAGCGCAAACTTCTCCCCCCCACCCCCAGCAAAAGGGCAAATATCTATCCCAGCAGAGTGCTGCCCCCCTGACATCTCAGATGCTCAGGTAAGAGCCGCCCTCTCCAAAGCAAAAAACACAGCATCAATGGGACCAGATGGTGTCCCAGGCTGTGTCCTACATGAACTCCAAGAAGAGCTAAACCCAAACATAAAACTACTGTTCATTCTCAGCCTTACTACAGGATATGTACCCAAAGAGTGGCGTACAGCAACAGTGGTCCCTCTCCACAAAGGTGGTGCCTCAACGGATCCTGGAAACTATCACCCTATAAGCCTGACTAGCTTGGTCTGCAAAGCTATGGAAAGGATCATCATGGACCTTATAAATAAAGATATTGGGGACCTACAGACACTGGATCCTACCCAGTTTGGCTTTGTTAAGGGCAGATCCTGCCTCTTAAACCTGGTCAATTTCTTTGAAACAGTCACCAAGGCCATTGACGAGGGGAAGGTGGTCCACACAGCCTACCTGGACCTCGCAAAAGCCTTCGATACAATACCCCACTCGGGCATTATAGATAAGCTCATCAGCTTAAATATAAACCCCTATTTCACTAGATGGGTTGCAAACTGGCTCAAGGACAGAACCCACATGGTTAGAATTGCTGGAGCCATGTCAGACTCCAAACCAGTTACAAGTGGCATCCCACAAGGCTCAGTCCTGGGACCTCTCTTGTTCGGTATATATTTCTCAGAGGTACAGGCCAACACAGAAGGACTGTGGCTGACCAAGTTCGCAGATGACTGCAAACTGGGCGCCATAATCGACTCTCCAGCCGACACACACATCCTCCAAAAGGGCCTCATAGAAACAGACAACTGGTGGCAGAGTCATGGCCTCAAGCTAAATGCCAAAAAGTGTATAGTCATCCCCTTTGGCAAAAACAAAGTGCCCACAAATTACCACATAAGTGGTAATCCATTAAGTACGGAAGAAGTAATTAGGGACCTGGGAACCCAAGTTGATAGCAATCTCTCATTTGACAACCACGTGGCCAAAGTGGTTAAAAAAACATTTTATATAGCATACCTAATCATGAAGGGATTCACATCTAGATCAGGGGAGGTTATCGTGCCTCTTTACTCATCACTCATCAGGCCCATAATTGAGTACAATGCCCCTTTTGGGATGTACCTTACCAGACACCTGCAGCAACTGGAAAGACCCCAAAAGTACTTCACCAAGAGGATCAAAGGGCTCAAACAGATGCCATATGCTGCCCAGTTAAAGAAACTCCAGCTCCACCCAGTGGCATACCGCCTGCTCAGAGGCGATCTGTGCCTGACTTATAAAGCCATGTCCAACCCAGAATTAATGGATATGCTGCACCTCAGAAAATCTAAATCCCATCGAGCTACGCACTCGAGAGACTTGAACCTCAGCACTGAAATAAATAGGACATGCTGGAGGGACAGATTCATAACCCAGAGGCTCCCTTCACTCTGGAATAAAATCCCAGTCCAGGTTAGGCAGAGTCCCTCATTGACTCTCTTCAAGAGGAATTTTGATGAGTGGATGGGGGATCATAGGTTTACCCCGGGTATCACTTCTGTGTCACTGTTAGACAGAGGCACAGTATACTAACCTTGAAAAAGGGCATAGCAAAATTAATTTAAAATGGGTGGCGAAAGCCAAACACACTCTGGCTAGGCTTATAAATGCCCTAGGGCAGATAGCCTAGTATGAACCTATGAACCTATGCACCTATAAGTATTAGGTTGAGTCTATACTTGGTGATGAACTTCAGGAATTTGTTTATTAGTTTGTGGTAGTGTTTGGATCTAGAACTAATGTGCCTGGGGTTGAGATGTTGATAGACTGAACAAGATGTTGGATGGGATCTGGTACTGTAAGTATGGTTGAAGGTGGAAGGATTTACAGCTGGAGTGATAGTATGGCCTTTTGGGACCTGAAATCCCGTGAGAAACTGGTTTTCATACAAGGTAAGGAGGTATGGTGTGAACAAGAGGGGTAGTAAAGAGGAGTATATCATTATCTGTGATTCAGCTAGTGAGTTAATGAACTGTTTTACCAGGTGATGCAACACCAGAAGGTAAAGGTATAGACATATATATATATATATATATATATATATATATATATATATATATATATATATATAGAGAGAGAGAGAGATAGGTTTACTCTCAAAATCTTGAATGACAGAATGAATTCCGTTCATTTGAGCAAATCACGACACCAAAAAATGCAGAGGAAGAAAGGCAGTATGTCGAATTTAATCCCCATTATTTGACTTCAGCATTATTATACATACAGTATGCCTTCCCCTGCACCTTTCAGAACCGCAGCAGATGTTGTAGTTTTCAGCAGTACATGCATACTCCACAAGTGCCTGTTTTTGCAGGGGGTCAAGGTCCCCTGCACCTCCACACCCCTTGAAAATTATATATTACATCTCTGAGATCACACTACTGTTGGGAAAAGGGTAATTTCCTGATCCACACTGTACCGCTATCTCTAGTCCTAAGGATGACCACACATGTGTGCATTAACAGTGCATTTGCTGGTGTGGATTCAAACTCATGTAGGTCAGCAACAAGAAAGTCAGCCAACTGTTATTCGACATTCCATGTTCGCCAAACCTACACTCATGATTTTGATAGTAAGCCATATACATATATATATATATATATATGTGCACAGATACATATATATGGGTCCAATCCCGAATGTTTACAATGTTGACAACTTAAATCGATGACTTTTAAAATTCTGAATATTTAAAATGCTGATTCACTTCTGCTTTAATTCAACCCAGGAAGGAAGAAGTTGTTCTGTATAAATAGTTGACTGTCTCTTTAATCTCTGTACAAGGCATATAAAACAAACAAAAGCATAGCGGACATGTTACAGGAAAGTGCAGGAGTAGATGGCAATAATTGTTCAACTATAATTCTCAAAAAAGTAGACAAATGTTAGTTTTATAGATGGTTGCATTTACCACTTGGAGAGATGTAGAAAATTAAAAAAATACCTGGGTTGCTAATACAAAAACGTTTACAAATGTATAGGAAGAGCCATAATTAGTTTAGTAACTGAGTGTTAAAAGCATGAAAAGTCAGTTGAAAATAATGATTCCAGTGATCCTGGTGAAGTAGAAAAGTATATTTTTTGCAATGATTTAAAAGTAAGAGCTAAATTTAGTAGAGACATACCATGTATGAACATGTATATACGGACAGCGCAGTGGTGCAGAGGTGGCATTGTTGCCTCACAGCAAGAGGTTCTTCAGTTTGATTCTTGGTGGGGCGCTTTTGTGCGGAGTCTGCATGTCCTCCCTGCATTCATGTGGGTTTCCTCCATTTGCTCCAGTTTCCTTCCACATTACAAAAACATGCACCTGGAGAATTTCTTGGGCCTCCACTGAAAATTGCCTCATTCCATGTCAGACTTTTCCAGTTAACAAATGTTAAATAAATAAATGTTTGTTAGTTGATTATGGTATGGCATCTACTTCACTTGATTGTGTACATAGTCTGTACATAGTCTACCTAAAAGGAAAGCTCTCCTTCAGCAAATAGGACATATAGGTTCATAGGTTGGTACTAGGCTATCGGCCCTAGGGCCTATACAAGCCTAGCCAAAACAATTCCCTGGATATTTCTTCCCACAATATTTACTTCCCTGGACCCCTGTCTAGCAGGGTGACTGATGTGATCCCTGGGGTGAATTTCCTATCTTCCATCCAATCGTCAAGGTTCCTTTTGAAGATGGCCAAGCAGGCACTCTGCTTGACACGTATGGGCAGTCTATTCCAGAGTATGGGGAGTCTCTGTGTCAGGAACCTATCCCTCCAGCATGTTTTGTTCTTTGTGATGACAAGGTTTAGATCCCTGGAATGTGTGACTCTGAGGGATTGAGATTTCTTTAAATGGAGAATGTCCAACAGCTCAGGATTTGACATGGCCTTGCATGTTAAGCAGAGATCACCTCTGAGCAGATGATATGCCACAGAGTATAGCTGGAGGTTTTTTTTAGATGGTCAGCATAGGGCATCTGCTTTAGGCCTGTGATTCTATTAGTGAGGCATTTCTGCGGCCCTTCCAGTTGTTGCAGATGTCTTGTGAGGTACATACCAAATGGGGTGTTATACTCTACAATGGGTCTAATGATGGATGAGTACAGTGGGACAATGACCTCCTTTTTTCTGGATGAAAAGCCCTTAGTAATGAGGTGTGCCACATAGAAGGATTTCCTGAATGCTGTGGTGATGTGGTTATCGAAGGTGAGACCACTGTCCACCTGTGTCCCTAAGTCTCTCATCACATTTTCAGTGTTTAGTGTACTGCCACCTATGTGGTAATTCATGGGTACATGGTTTTTCCCAATGGGGATAACTATACATTTCTTGGCATTATGCTTGAGCCCATGGCTTTGTCACCAAGCATCTGTTTCTGTAAGGCCCTTTTGTAGAATATCCACATCATTTGGGGATTCAATAATGGCTCCCAGTTTGCAGTCATGTGCAAACTTTGTTAGCCAGAGTCCCTTAGTGTTGGCCTGTACTTCAGAGAAGTAGATGCCATACAAGACCGGTCCCAGGACTGAACCCTGAGGTATTCCACTTGTCACTTGTCTGGAGCTGGATTTGGATTCAGCTACTTTTGCAGTCTGGGTTCTGTCAGTAAGCCAGTTGTCAATGCATTGTGTGACATAGGGATTTATGCCCAGCTTAGTAAGTTTATCTATGATTCCAGAGTTGGGAATGGTGTTGACAGCCTTGGTGAGGTCAAGATAGGCTGTATGGACCTTACCCTCATCCACAGCTCTGGAGACTAATTCAAAGAAGTCAATCAGGTTCAGGAGACAAGATCAGCCCTTCATGAACCCAAACTGGGTGGGGGTCCAGAGTTTGAAAGTTGCCAATGTCTTTGTTTACAAGTTCCATGATAATGCATTCCATGCCCTTGCAGATCAGGCTCATCAGACTGATGGGACGGTAGTTTCCTGGATCCAAGGCGGATCACTCCTTGTGGAGTGGGATAATGTAGCTGTGTGCCACTCAGTGGGTACGAAGCCTGAATTGAGGTTATGATTAAACATGACACTTTGGTGAGGTGCCAGTTCATTTTGTAGTTCATGTAGTACACAGCCTGCAATGTCATCTAGTCCCATGGATGCTGTATTCTTAGCTTTGGAGAGTGCGGTTTCTACCTGTGTGGCTGTGATTACCAGAATTTGGCAATATTTTGGTATTGATATGGGCCCTTTAGGAGGTGAGATGGGGGTGAAGTTGGCACTAAATTGATCTGCGAGGATATTGGTAATATCCTTGGGATCAGTATATTTAATGCTATTCTGTTGTAGATTAGAGCATATCTGAGTCTTTGGAATCTTTGGCAATTTTATTTTCATAACTAGCTTTGGAGGATTTTATGAGAGAAAAGCTGTACAAAGAGACACTAGTGAATATTTAAGTCTCCATATAATAGCTTTTCATAACTAGCATTTGAAATGTGGAAGTTCTGTTCATAAAACTGTTACTGGTGCACTGTTTAACAATACTATTGTCGTCTTTACTATGATGAATAACTGGCATGAGCTAAGCAGAGCCAGCATATGGATTATAGATGACACTTTCTTTGGATTTCTACACTTATACTCATGTGAAATGGTCACACGTCTGCATTATTTGGTTCCATGTTTTGAAAGTCAGTTTTCTGAATTGTGGTATTTCAATAGTTGGCGATTTAATTTGTCAGGATTGTAAACATTTGGGATTGTTTTCTTCGCATATTAAAAGTCGGTCTTTTGGTATTTCAACTTTAAGAAGTAGACGCATATAGGTATATCTATCCCTCTCTCTCTCTCTGTCTACATATATATATATATATATATATATATATATATATATATATATATATATATATATATATATATATATATGGGTCTACTTCACTATATTGAAAGACCACATTGTCGAATTTTAATTCATTGAGACAAGTTCATCAAAACTTCACTATATCAACAATGCAAATCATCGAATCCTGTTTCATCAAGCCACTCTTGCAGATATTCCAAGATAGAATTGTGAAAATAAATAGGTAGTACTCAAAAAAACGTAACTTTACTTACAGTTTTTAATACCTTGCTATAGCAGTTAGTAATGGATGATCATGTTGCAGTTATGAGAGCAGTTTCTTCATTGCAAAACAGGTGTTGTGTCTTTCAGCTTTTCCCGGTTAGGGGTCGCCACAGTGGAACTCCGGTCCGCTAATGATTGGTAGTTCATTTTTATGTGCCGAGTTACCAGCCCTGATGCACAACCTTCAGCAAAGGTACGCCCATTCACGCATGTCTCTACGCAGAACAGTATGTAAGAAAAACTTTATTGCTGTTTAACATTTTGAATGGAGGTCACTGTACAATGGGGATCGGGAAATTTACCTATATCCCACTATAGTACGATCCTGGAGTTGGTATATAAAATATACAGGGTGGTGGGGGTGTAAAGAGGGCAACTGTTGACATAGCTATAGTTTTTTGTTAAATTATGTTTGTCAGTTGAGGAGGTGCTGTGACTGCAGTGTCCTGTACAATTTGGATAGTAGGTTAGTTGAAACTGGACTAGATGATTTGAGTTGTCGATATAGTGAGGTTTCGTTGAACTGGTCTCGATGAATTACAATTTGACTATGTGGTCTTTTGGTATAATGAAGTTACCCCTATAAATATATATATATATATATATATATATATATATATATATATATATATATATATATATATATATATATATATATAGATATAGATATACACACACACAATTAATGAGCATGTTCAACATGTAGTTCTTCTTCTATGGCAAAGATGAGAAATCACCTATGTAGGAGAATATGTTTTGGCCATAATGCGTAGGTTTGAATCCCACATTGTACACATTAATTTTATCAGTATGTAAAGCCACACAAGAAATGTGTCAAGTCATATAATTTATATCCCCAATACATGTCTGAAAAATTAAATCAATTAACAAGTACAGTAGGATCCAACCCAAAAACTAATGCCAATTGTCACATTATCCTTCTTAACTCATAAACAGCTTCCCTCTCTGTTTGGCAGTGTTGCTCTCAGCTTAACGTCACACAAAATGATTAAGCTGATGTGAACCACTATAAAATGTCCTGCATTATAAAGGTCAGACTTATGCCATGGTGCTTGAATTAAGGACTGAGTTTTCTAGTTAGTGAGCTTAGTAAAGTAGGGGTTCTAGTCTCCCAGTATCCCAGTAGTCCACTGGTGTGCATGTGTGTGTGTGTGTGTGTGTGTGTGTGTGTGTGTGTGTGTGTGTGTGTGTGTGTGTGTCTCTATCTAGTCAGAAGAGCAGCTCTGTGTATCGTCCAACTCCATGGTGTAGCAATATTTTCACAGATGTACCTGCCTACATATCCATTTTATTTAGGCCTCCCGACATCTTCCCTCAAACATCCAGTGCTGATGTCATCACTATAAATTGTCCTGCAGCATTGTCAAACTCAGATTTGTGCTGTAGTGTTTATGTTAAATACTGAGTTCTCTAGTAAGTGTACTTAGTTAGTGGTTTGTACCTCACTGCAATTAACTGGTGTGTGCATCTGTCTAGTCAGAAGAGCATAATCATGTATCATACAATTGCATGGAGTACCCATATTTTGACAGTTGTACATGCGTAGACATCCATTTAATGCAGGTCTCACAACATCTACTCTCAAACATCCAACAGTGATGTCATCCTCTGTGAATTGTCATGCAGCATTGTAAATGTCAGTCTTGTGCCTTAGTGTTTGTATTAAGTACTGTGCTTTGTAAATAGGTAGGCAGCGGTTCTCTTCTCACTGCAGTCAATGTATACATCTGTGCTTTTTCAGCTACTTGACATTCAAGAGACCATTTTAAACCAGCATGTCAGACACTGCTATTATCTTCTTCTCACCAGACACTGCTAATGTCATCAGATATAAGTGCAGTCAACATGTGTGTGTGTGTGTGTGTGTGCGTGTGTGTGTGTGTGCGTTCAATTGGCTGACATTCAAGTGACCATTTTACACAAGCATGTGAGACACTACTATTATCATCTTCTCACTAGACACTGCTGATGACATCAGCTATAAAGTGTTGTCTCACACTATAAAAGCCTGAGTGTGTGTGTGTGTGTGTGTGTGTGTGTGTGTGTGTGTGTGTGTGTGTGTGTGTGTGTGTGTGTGTGAGTGTGTGTGTGTGTGTGTGTGTGTGTGTGTATGTGAGTGTGTGTGTTCAGTTGGTTGACATTCAAGAGACTATTTTGCACCAGCATGTCAGACACTGCTATTATCACCTTCTCGGCAGACACTGCTGATGACATCAGCTATAAAGTGTTGTCCCACACTATAAAAGCCAGACTTGTACTGTGGAGTTTGCATTAATTACTGTGCTGAGTACATAATTAGGTAAGGTTACTATTCTCATTACAGTCAACAATCATTATTGTGACAATTTTAGAATAATATGTGACTCCACAGCTATATCAAACCCTGCACCAAATATCTCACTGTAGTATACAATGATGATGTCATCCTGTATAACATGCACTCTGATAGTATTTTACACAAACATGTGCTTTAGCAGTAACCACACATGGTGTGGCAGTAACATTAACTACTGTGTTTGCCAACTACTTTATCCTGCATGTATAGGGGTTCTAATCTGACAGCAGGTGACTTGTAGGTCTGTACATACACCTATCACTATTGAGACAATTTTACATAGGGATGTGACTCCGCATCTATGTCCTACACTCCTCCCAATATGTTCAACTCAGCATACAATGATGCTATCATACTCCATAAAGTGCAGTATGACAGTGTTACTGTCAGACATGTAGTATTGCTACTGTGACATTGCATGCCATTCACATTCTATACCTACACAGGTGTGCTGTGGCACTAACATTAAGTACTGTGTTTTTCAGCATCTGTATCTATATGGTTAGGTCTTCTAATCTGACAGCAGTCAACTTGAGTGTGTGTTCATTCAAATAATAGCATTGCTTTTCAGAGTCTAGGATCCAACACATTATACATGCACTCAGGTCATTAGACCACATATACAAGTATGACTCAGTCATAGTCCATAGGTGTAAATGACCTGAGACGTACCTCCCTAACTATATGCAGAGAGAACTCATTGAGCGCTTGGAATATGTGTCCCAGGCTGGTATGACTCTAGCCTTGAGTAGCATTTTATCTTCTCCAACAACAATGCCAGAATATGAACAAAAGAGTACTAACTTTAATAACTGGCTTAGTTACTGGTGTCATTCTGGGGTGGAGGGCTGCAATATTTGTCAGCATGGAAGGAGATGGCCAGGGATGCTCTGCACCTCTTTCTGCTAGGCTTTTGTATATTAGCTAAACATTGTTTCCCCCCATACTGCCTTTTTTTGGCAATGCCAAACTGAAAGTACTTCTGACATAGCAAATCAAAACCAAGAAAATCTAAAAGTATTGCTGCTTAACGCTTGGAGTCTAAACAAAAACCTCTACTTCCTAGAAGCTCTCTTTACCTTAGAGAATGCTGATGTGTGCACAGTCAATGTGACATGGCTTAAAGCCATGGACAGCATACCGGCAGTGCAAGGTTATAATTCCTTCCATACATTTAGACCAGTTACTACACAGACAGGGTCTAAAGGTGGAGGTGTCTCAATTTACATAAAAAATAAATATACCTCAAGGCTGGGCAACTATGACAATGCACATGAGCTTCCCCTTGTTCAAATCATCAGAGGCAAAATCCAGTACCACTTCCTTGCAAGCTATAGGTCCCCCGCTATGCCCCAGGAAACCCATACCATGTCTTTAAACTTATTGGAAACACTCAAAATCTACCGCAATACCATATTTATGGGCAACTTTAATTATCGCAGTATTAACTGGAAATCCTATATGATGTCAAATGTACAGGCAGGGGATTTCAGGATTTTGTAAATGCAAACTCTATGGACCAGACTGTCACTATACTAACTGGGGTGCAACTATTCTGATTCTTGTCCTCACTAATATGGGACAGAGCTTCACACAGCCTAGTGTAATGTCTTCTCTGGTAAGGTCAGACCACAAAATGCTCTCCTTTGAAGTAAAAATATAACATGGAACCCCAGCTAACCCTGGAATATTCAGGAGTTACGCTATTGCTAACTTTTTGCTATTAAGTGATAACCTGGCAAAATTTCACCCCATCAGGAAGAAATACAGATCTAACTTTAAAAGCAAGCCACCCTGGTGGAATCACAAAATCAATAGACTGTATAACAGAAGGAAGAGAATCAAGCCAAAAATTAGGATGTGTGACACCCAGCAGGAGGAAAGCCTCTCATCAAACTAAACAAACAGCCCAGACGACAAATAAAGTGTACTTAAGCCAAATTTGAGGAATTAATTTGAGCACCACTTACCAGCACGCAAACAGGAGTAACTCGCATGCCTGTACACTTTGCTAATGATCGCAGAAATCTGCTGCTAACTGCACTATGGAACTGTACATATGAAGCTTTCTTATTGGTGTTTATTGTCCATTTCCTTTGTATGACATAAAACTGCACAGTGAAACATTGCAGATTCAGGTCACATTCTCAGTATATGTCATATCTTTACAATATATACATGTTTTGCCCCCCCCCCCAGTAGCAATACAACAATGGGGGCTGAGTATTGTTTTCATACATATATCGACCATATTACAAAGTGTAATATATAATGTCGAGTGCTGCCTCACGGACAGGGCACGTTGGTGGTGCTGAAGCCTTGGTCTCTTAAATTCCGACATTCAACTATGCTCAATAAGGATACTTGTGTTTTTACACAGCTAGGCTTCTACACACCATAGTGCTGTTAGGTTACTGGCTTTGTATGAATCTATGAATCTATGTGCCCATGCAGGCTTCTAAACCTGTTGTCCCCCACATGCCCTGCAGATGTCATCTACTATAAGTGCACCTGCAGCCATGTAAAAGACAGACGTCTGCTATGGTGCAGGAGTAAAGTACTGAGTTCTGCAGTCTCTGCCAACTGCAGTCAACTGTGCATGTTTGTGTGTGTATGTCTAGCCAGAAGAGCAAGTTTGTAACTGTGGTAATCACCCTGATCCCATAAATTGACAGTATTTTGATACTTGCACCTGTCTACACATCCATTTCATGCAGGCCTCCCATCTTCTTCTCTCCAACATGCACTGCTGATGTCATCCACTATAAGTTGAAAAGGCAGACTTGTGCCATGCTGCTTGTGTAAAATACTAAGTCTCTATACTTAGATAGGTAGGGGTTCTGTTCTCCCTGCAGTCAACTGTGTGTGTGTGTGTGTGTGTGTGTGTGTGTGTGTGTGTGTGTGTGTGTGTGTGTGTGTGTGCCTGTGTGTGTGTGTGTGTGTGTGTGTGTGTGTGTGTGTGTGTGTGTGTGTGTGTGTGTGTGTGTGTGTGTGTGTGTGTGTGTTTGTGTGTGTGTGTGTGTGAATCTCTACTCAGCAAAGTATACATGGTATCCTACAATTATTTCTCCAATGGCATAGCTTGCTAATCTTTTGATACTTGCACAAGCCTACACATCCATTTCATGCAGCCCTTCCAATCTCTTGTCTCCCACATGGCCTGCTGATGTCATTCACTATAAGTTGACTACAGAGACTCAAAAGTCAGACTTGTGCCATGGGGCTTATGTAAAGTAATGTGTTCTGTAGTCTGTGTACTTAGATATTTAAGGGTTCTATTCTCACTGAGCTGTTACATGATATTACAAAGAGCATTTTGCACCAGCATGTGGGACACTATTATCACCATTTGCTGAACATACAAAGCTGATGCCATTGGCTATATCAGATTATTGCATATGCAGTCATTCCACCAGGGCAGGATCAGGGTCAGAAACTGGCCTGTAGCCCAGGCCAATGTCACCTTAGGTTTATCAGTTCATATGAGGTTATAAGATGTTGGCCCTAAGGCCTTTATAAGCCTAGCCGTGTTATACTCTTGTTCCCTTATTAACCAAGTTGTATGTTCTATATTTGCAGCCCAAGTCTACGATCAGCACCAACTGCCCTTACCCAAGAGGGTATAGGTGACACCCTCTGGGTAAATTTACGGGTCTATATTATATTCTTGAATGTTGACAATGTTGAATCTGACATTATCGACATGAGAATATCAAACGCTCAGAATCTCAAGCGTGTTAATGGAAATCTCCATAAGGGGAGATTTCCATTTACTGCAATGTAGTGCGGTCATGGAGTTGGTGTATTTAAGTTGCTGGGGGTGTGGGGGGTGCAGGGGGCTTGACCCCCTGCTTAAACCCGTCAGGGTACTGTTTTTCTTTTTTGTTTTTTTTTAAACACTCGAGATTCAGAGCATTCGATATTCTCATGTCGACAATGTCAGATTCGACATTGTCAAAATTCGAGAATATAATATAGACCCAAGTTTACAGTCTCCCATCCAGTTGTCTAAGTTACACTTAAATATTGTCATTGAGGAGCTCTGTTTTATGTGAATTGGGAGTTTGTTCCAGAGGTGTGGCAAACTCTGTGAGACATATCTGTTTGTCCAGTATATCCTGTTAATGTTGCAGTCTAGGTTACAATCCATAGAGAGAGTGAGCCTTGTCCCATGTGACTTGTGGATGTACAGAATTTCCATTAGGGCAGGGTCTGTGACTTCTCTGTAGGCCAGGCACAATTCACCTCTCAGCAGCCTATAAGATACAGAGCACAGTGACAGGGACTTCAGTCTCTCTATGTAGATCATGTGTTATAGGCCCTAAATTTTCTTGGTGAGAAACCTCTGAGGTCTCTCCAGCTGCTGCAGGTGTCTGGTGAGGTAAATACAGATGGGAGCATTGTATTCTATTAGTGGTCTTATGAGGGATGAGTACAGGGTAGTTATAACATCCTTAGTTCTGGATGTGCTACCCTAACTTAAGAGATTTGCAACATAGAAGGCCTTACTTACCACTGTGGACACATGTTGATCAAAATTAAGGTTGCTATCAACTGTGTCGCAAATCTCTCACCACAGGGTTTGAGCTAAGGGGGGATACTGTTAATATTGTAATTTACAGGGATTTCTCCATTGCTGAAAGGGATGATAATGCATTATTTTGCATTTAGTTTAAGTCTGTGGCTTTGGCATCAGTCATTTGTCTGTGTAAGCCCATTTTAAAGTATGTCAACATTGTTGGGTGACTTAATGATTGAAGTTTGCAGTTGTCGATGAACATGGTAAGCCGCAGGTCATCTATTTTTCACTGGGCTACTGAGAAATAGATTCAAAAGAGTAGAAGACCCAGCACAGATCCTTGTGGTACACCAGTGGTTACTGGTCTGTTGGTAGAAGTGGAATCCCTAACTTTGACTGTATGTGTTCTGTTGGTGAACCAGTTGGCTACCCATCTAGTGACATATAGGTTAATTTCCTGCTGTGTGAGCTTCTCAATGATGCCTGAGTGGGAGATTGTGTCAAAAGCCTTGCTTAAGTCAAGATAGGCTGTGTGTACTCTTTTGCCTTCATCCAGGGCTTTTGTGAAATTCTTGAAGAAGTCCACCAGGCTTAATAAGCATGTTCTGCACTTAACAAAGCAAAACTGGGTCGGGTTAAGAATTTCAAGGTCGCCTATGTTTTTGTTGTTAAGATCCATGATGATTCTCTTCATGGACTTACAAATAAGGCTGGTTAGGCTTATGGGTCTATAATTCTCAGGGTCAGTTGACAGTCCCCTTTTGTACAAGGGAATTACTGTTGTTGTTTTCACACTGCTGGGACAAAGCCAGTACTTAGACTGTGGTTGAAGAGAGTGCCAAGTGATTCCATTATGTCCTGCTTCAGACCATTTAGTAGGCAGGCTGGGATGTTATCCAGTCCCATAAAGGCTGTGTTTTTGGCCATGGAGATTGGGGTTATGACCTGCTCTTTGAAGATACTTGGTAGAGGACTGGTGACATGTATACTTTGGGGTATGTCTGGTGGGGTTGGGGGGACTGACGTTTGCCACAAATTTGTCAGCTAGCAGGTTGACAATGTCCTCAGGTCAGTATAAGTTGCACCGTCCACTACTAGTTTGGCACAAAACTGGGCTTTCCCTTTTAGATTTCCTGACATAGCTAAAGAATGCCTCCTGATGATCTTTAGCTAGGTATGCTAGTTTAGCTTCATAATTGGGTTTAGAAGACTTTATGAGATAACTAATTTGCTTCTTCTAGCTGTACAGGGTGTCTTTCTTTTGGGGAGTCTGTTTGCTCTTGTTCTTACACAGTTTCCTCCACTTATTGTATAACCTACTTATGCTTGTTCCCCAGAAGGGTGGCTTTTTTTTTTTTTTTTTTTTTTTGTGAGGACCTTGTTTTGATCTGTTCAGGTACATCTGAGTTGATACATTTGTATAGTTGCTTATACAGGGCATTTGTGTACACCTCTGTATATTAGTCACTGTTGACAGTGGTAGCAGGGGATTTGCAACTATGTATGGCATCATTTAGGAGGCTAAAGTTCGCTTTGGAAAAATCTTTCATCCTTTTTGCTCTTGGGGGGTCAGGTATTATTGTTAATTTGAATGAGGCTGAATTCTGATCAGACCTTACCAGGGAGGGCAACGCACAGGGGGTAGTGCAGAGACCCCCTGTGTTGCTGAGTACTAATTCTATGACATTTGAGCATGGCCAAAGTATTTGGCTGTATAGTGAATGACTGAATTAGGTCCAACTAGGAATAATGATTCTCTTGGATCATGGTAGGGGACCTATAGCTAACAATAATTTGGAAGTGGATTTTACCTACAGTTAGTTGGACTTGCAGTAGCTCTAGGGAGTCATACTGTTTGACCACTCTTGAGGTGTAATTGTCTTTAATAAAGATGTATATGCTTCTGCCTTTGGTTCTTACACACTCGTTTTGAGGTCTGAATGAGTGGAAGGCATTGTAGCCTTGTATGGACAGGGGACTCTCTGCAACCTTGAACCATGTCTCTGTGACTGCACAGACATGGGCATATTCCTAGGTAAGGAGTGCTTCCAGTAAGTGCAGTTTCTGATTTAGACTCTGCGTTAAGCAGCATAACAGTGAGTTTGTCTCTAGTGGATTTTTTTTTTTTTACGTCGGCAATTTAGCTAATCTGACATTGCCTAAAAAAGGCACTATTGGGGAGGCAAGTACCTTTCCCAGTAATTGAAAGCCAAGGGGCAATAGGTGAACATCACCTCTAGCAAAGCAGCATGGTTTGTTGACCATATCTTCCCAGGCTGACAGATACTGGATCCCCCTGGACTGACACCATAAGCTAAATCAATTGTTGAAGTCAATCATGTTTTGTATATATTGAGGCATCATCCTGACTGAAGGTGGAATACTGCTTAGGTCTTGCGATAAACCTGCCTGGGACACATAATCTGAGAGCTTTGTCATGTCTCTCTTCATGTACTTCAGAGAGGTACATCTCAGTTCATTCACTCCAACATGGACTTTGACAGAGTTATAATGGTACTTGTTGTTCAGAGACTTGACTGAATGCATGATTAGATGGATGCTGGCACCTGACAGGCAGCTGACTGCGATCTTCTCCTTGTCCAGCCTGGTGAGGGGGACATCTATGTTTCTCACTATGGAGATGCCTATGACCAAGACATTTGGTTTTGAGGTGTTTTGCCTTAGGGGCTTATTTGCTGAGGCACTGTTATTTTTATTATTATGTGTACTGGATACTGTTGGGTCTGCAGTGTGTGTAGTAGGTTTGTGCTTGGGAGGTCTCTGATTTTAGGTAGGCTTCTAGCGAGTACCTCTTCATACGTGGGTTTATGTGTTGTGAGCATGTTATGTGCAAAAGGTGAAGTATGTGTGTGCTAACAACCTGCTTGAGATCTGGTTTGATGTTATGTGGGAGAACTGATTCTAAAGTCATAGCATAGATATAGCTCTCACATGTTGTATTGGTCTGTTTTATGGGTAACTGATTGTCAGTATACATGAGGCAATTGCTACATTGCCTCAGGATACCCATGTCAATCAGGCTGGCTAGAGAAATGGTGGGAAACTGTCCATCCATTATGGCAGGCATATACTGTAGCAAGTAGTGGGGAGTGGGCTAGATTGACCAGGTTTTGCTGTAAGACTAACAAAAAGCATCTATTCTATGGATGGCTAGGGGCGGTAACCTGTATAAATGCTTCACAATGCAATACTGTGTTGCTTGCAGGGCAGCACTGCAATCTTTGAGCAGCTCTGGTAAACTTAGTGCAAATCTACCCAAACACTATGCTGGAATAGAAGCAATGTTAAATGATTTTAAAAAAGTAAATAAAGGGAAAGGCCAAAACTGGGCCTTATTACAGCAATATCCAGATCAGATGGGTCTTTGGCTGCACACTTCTGCCACAAGGGTGCAGGGGTGGTCTTCTTAATCTAAGATGGCTGGTTTTAGTGCTCAAATAATACAAAATAGTCTAAATTTAGCAAGCTTGAATCTAGCCTATGCTATAAAATGCAGAAGTACTAGAAATTCAAAGTGCAGAAAATCGCAATCACAACAGCAAAGAAAAAAAAGTTTGAAGCAGCAATTCAGTAGAATACTCCAACAAGGCTGTAGACCACAAACCTTCCTCATATGAAATAGGTAGTCTGTAACCTAAGTATTTAAAGTGTTTAATCCAGAACTAAGACACTTTTAGAATAACAGACACAATAAACCTTCAACCAGCAATTCCCAGCTTAGAAGGCTGTAGGCTATCCTCTCCTACCGCAAAAGTCTAGATCACAAACCTCCTAATGTAAAATAACTGGTTTGAAGCACAAGTGCTTAACCCAAAAGTAAGATGCTTAGGGTAACAGTTACAATTTAATGCAATTCCAGAGAGATGACAGTGAAATGTCTTTTAATCTACCCACATACACCATGTCATAGTTAATAGGTCCTGTGTTATTTTGATGAAAAAGCCCTGTTGTCTTTCCAGCAGCTCCATGTGTCTGGTGAGGTTTATGCAAAAGAAAGCTTTATACTCTATTAGTGTTATGATGAGTTTGACTACAGTGCTGTCATACAATCTTGAGATCTGAATGTGATGGCATGTCTTATGATGTGCACCATACGTATGCACTGGAAAACATTAAAGAGAAAAGTTAGAAAGTAATGAGACATATTGCAGTTCCTGATGTCACAACCCTTATAAGAGAATACACTAAAACGTACTGACATGATACTGCTATCCACTGTATAATTTGCCAAGGCAAATATAAGTGGCAGGTACAATTATCAGTTCAACAACATAAATGCAGATATACTAGGCACTAATGTAGCTTTGCATCAGATACAAAGCTTTTGTATCCCTGAATACAAAAGAGAGAAAACAGGGCTATAGTGCAGTTATCATCACTTGCACAGCATTTTGTTTAGGGGGCAGGAGGCCTAAGCTGACACAAATGGTCAGTGAGTGTGTGTGAGTTAGAAAGGGAAGCAGGCAAGCTGAACCATGCCACGTTTGTGATGGACTAGCAGAAGTACTTCCACTACAGGAACCTGATAGGGCATGGCCATGATGGCTATCAGCAGATGTTGTGGCTGACCTATGCCCATAAGGACTCTGTTCACCTCCCAGCAGACATTCCAACATGGACACTGCTTGTTCCATGACAGACACCCCTTGATCCATCACAGACACCCCTCGTTCTAAGTGTCATTCATCTGATCCAGTAAACTGGAGACATGATAGAGGCAATTATGCATGTCAGCCTGTGCCACATCCACAACCATTTTCATTTGTCTGGAATGTCTTTCTGAATGTGCCTGTCCCTCCATGATGGCCCTTAACATGTGTTGGGTGATACAGAAAGAGAAACCTGCACCAGGTGAAGGAGGAACAGCAGGCTCCCTCCAAACACCCCCATCAACCCTCCTATGTGGCACCTCACCAACACTTAGGCTACAGCCAGATTCAACAAACACTGAAGCCACAGTAGCCACACTTCTCTGCTTAATGTCCTTGCCCTCCACCTGTCCAATATCTGTGGGCTCAGTGGACTGGGTAGGCATAGTCATACTGACTGTGCCCATAGAAAATAAAGGAGGTGGTTGAATGTCAACCTCTGTGTCTGATTCAACCTTTGCACCCCTTAACTGTGCCTCATTTTCGTCACCATCATCATCAGTGTCTGATGAGACCCTGACATTATTTTATTTATTTATTTTACATTTGTTTACCGGGCTAATCCAACTGGATACATGTCCATTTTCAGTAGAGGCCCAGGGAGATAAGCTCCAATTAAGCTAATAAATAAAGAAAAAGTTAAAAAATAAAACATTAAATACATTGAACACATTGTTTCTGGTGATTAACATCAAAGAACTTAACGTTAAAGAAACATGTCTACAAGGCTTAGCAATACAGTAGTACTAGAAGTATATATATATATATATATATATATATATATATATATATATATATATATATATATATATATATATGGTATAGGATTTGACATTCAACATGTAGAATTCTAAAAAAAGAGGAAAGATTCAAACTAATTATTAAGATTGTTCAAAATTATACACTCAAGTAAAAAAAGTTGGCATACATACAAAGTTGAATACATGTGCTCAGAGCAGGATGAATGTTCCAAGGTATATACTCAGGGGTAATTCTCATAAAAGAGAAGACTGGAAATCAGAGTAAAGGAGGCTTACTAATACCACTTGTGGGTTTTGGGGGGGAGGAATACAGTAATACTGTACAGGGAGTGTTAATCTGGATTAATGTATGGGCATAACCATTGTGTTTTAAGGAGTAATTTTAGTTGCTTTTTGAAAAGTGGTAATGATGAAAGTGATGCTGGTTTGTTGGGAAGCCTATTCCAGGTTTTCCCCACAGAATTAGAGAACCGAGAATCTCCTGCTTTGTTATAGGACTTCTGGATGGTTACTAATAATTTATTTGCTGAGCGAAGGGTAGTAAGATTTCTGTAGCGGGAGATTAGACTACTGAGAATAGGAGTATTGCTGGGATGATACAGAATCTTATGGGTGATAATAAGTTGTTGAAATTGTAGCTGGTTTTGCAGTTATAGCCATCCTAGCTGTTTAAGATATAGACAATGGTGGGTTCTAAATGGGGAGCCGGTGGCAAATTTTTGTTATAGGAGGTTGCCAGTTTATTAAGGTTACTTTTGGAAAGATTAGTATAAATGGAAGAGGCATAAAGGAGGGTAGAGATCAGATGGGTGTGGGCAATGGTGGTTCTGGCTTCAGGGGTAAGGAAAGGTTTTATCCTGTAGAGGAAACCAAGTTTTCTGTTAACTGTTTTAATCATTGTGTTAATATGTGACTCAAAATTAAGGTTGTGATCAATTATTATGCCTAAGAGTTTGCTGGTTGGGTCAGGAGCTATGACAGTACCATTGTCAGATGTAACTGTGAGATCAATTGGGGAGGATTTTAGTGTTGGAACAAATAGCAATAATTTTGTTTTTTTGGCATTTAGTAGGAGGCAATGTTGTAGGAACCATTTTTTCAACTGAGTTAAATACTGTTTAGGTGATGGATTGGAGCACGGCTGAAGAAGAGGCAGTACAAATTAATGTGGAGTCATCTGCATATTGTATCCAGGTGGCTTGAGGAGTATTTAGATTTAGATTGTTAATGAATATAGAGAAAAGGAGAGGTCCCAGGATAGAGCCTTGAGGAACACCAAGAGTAATAGGAAGATGAGTGGATAGGTTATTGTCCCAAAGGACAGATTGCTGTCTATTTTCTAAGTAGGACTTGAACCATTGTAGTGCCTGTGTGTCATGTGAGAGTGACTTGAGTATGTTTTGAAGTATCTGATGGTTAATCATATCAAAGGCTTTAGAGAGGTCAATAAAGAGAGCAGCGGAAAACGTATTATTGTTACGATGTTTGTTAATGCAGTCAGAGAAGGATAAGAGAGCAGTGGTAGTACTATGGAAAGGCCTAAAACCATGCTGACAGTCTGCTAGTAGATTATTTTGGAGATGGTGATCAAGTAGTAGCTGGTGGATGCATTTTTCCATAATTTTGGCTAGAGGAGAGAGTAGAGCTATGGGGGTGAAAGTTAGAGAGTTCAGTTGACTTACACCCCTGTGAAGTGGGATAATGTGAGAGATTTTTCAGAGAGATGGAATGGAGCCTTCAGTAATGGTTCTATTAATTAGGATGGAAATGGGATAGGCAAGTACTTTTGCTGCAATATGCAGGTATTCAGCTGGTAGGAGATTGGCTGAGGGGGTACATAGTTTAAGTTTGTGAAGTAGGGTATAAATGAGGGATGTAGGAACTGGTTTTAAATTAAAGGTAGGGGGTGTGCTAGCCAGGGAGGATTGAGCTAACAGGTGGTAAGGAGTTTGCTAGAGACTGGACGGTTTCTGTAAAGAAGGTACTGAAAGCATCAGCAATCCCATTGGGAGTTTTAGGGAGAGACCTGATGGGGTTGGTGTCTTGGAGTGGCCTGGGTGTAGAAGTCTATTTATATCTGACCAGAAAGTTTGTGGTTTTTGTTGATGCTTATGCTAGAGTAGAAAGTAAAAGTTATTTTTTTTGTCAAGAAGTATTGATTTTTTAGTGGCATTTCTCATCTGCTTATAGTTCTGTTGATCAGTTGGGTTTTCAGTGTATCTCCATTTAGACTAGATTTTATTTCTCAATAAGATTTTATGCCTAGTCTCTTTAGTGAGCCATGGAGCAGCTTTACTTCTAGTTCTTATAGAGCAAGTAGGGGCATGGTATTCCAGGATCTGTAGGAATTTGGAGTTAAAATAGGTTACTGCTTCCTCAAGGGAGAGTTGTCTTAAGGGTGATCAGTCACAGGCTTGAAGCTCAGCTTGGAAGCTTGCAGGATTAAAATTGTTTTTGTTCCATCTAGTTTTAAAGATTGTTTGGTTGGGAATAAAGTTTTTTTTTGTCTGATTATGTAAGTAAGGGAGTGGTCACTAATATCATCAGAAAGGGTACCTGTTTTATAAGACAAGTGATGGGTATTTACTAAGATCCATTCTAAGGTACTTTCTTTACTACTGGGTTTATGGATTCTGGTTGGGGCGGTGATTGTTTGAGAAAAGCCATAAAGATTTATATGGGTTGTAGGCTTGCATGAGGTACAGCCTATATTAAAATCACCAAGTACAATGGTTTCTTGTGGGAAGGATGTAGAAAGCCAGCAGAGGATACTTTCTAGGATGTTGATATTATTGCCTGGAGGTAGGTAGGAGCATATTATGTAAATGGATTTGCTAGTATTGACCTGAAGCTTAGAGATAAGGATTTCTGCATTACTATCTAAAGGTAGTTATAAATCCAGTGAAGTAACATGTAACTCAGATTTGTAGAGAATTGCTACCCACCATCCTTTTTGGTTGCATGGTCTAATCTTAAGATATTATAATCAGGTGGGATAACTTTATTGTCCTTTGTTACTGGTTTGAGTCAAATTTCTGTGAGACATAGAATACCAAAAGAATGTATGTCTAGCAGAGTATGAAGCTGGCTAATTTTATTGTTTAAGCTTTGTATGTTGAGATGAGCTATGAGCAGATAATTAGGGGTTCTAGTGAGGGAGAATGGGGTGGTAGGATGAGGTAGGTGGGGGTTAATTGGGGTGTTGTTGTTTGGTCCTGGGTTGGGATAAATATTACTGTGAAGTAGAGGGTGTTGTTGAAGAGTATATGTGAACTTCAGGAGTTTGCAGAGAACGTTTTGTGACTTCCTGGCTTGGAGGAAAGTAATATGGGCTACCCTATGATATTTTGGTGAAAGGTAGGTTGAGGTAGAAGTTATGTTAGCATGGCTTTGGAAGGCTAGTTGACTTAATGGTGATGTTTGTTTTAGAGGATGGTCGGATCCAGTATAATGTAGGTTTTCATACAAGGTAAGGACAAAGGGTATAGATAGAATGGGTGGTACAGCAAGTAAGAGAAACAGATTTATAAGTCTTGGTTTGTGAGTTAAGGGCATAGTGAGGGAGAAGATAGAATGTAGTCAGGATGTAAGGGCTGATATAGAGATAGTTTGGAGTGAGATAGTATATCAGGGGTAGTAGAATGATTAGCAGTAAGTATGGGTGTATAGGTATTTAATGTATAATGCATACTAGAATGCTATTGGATAACTAGGGAAGGGGGTGTGGCCTCAGTAGTATAAATGTAGGAGCACTGGGGGTGGGTGAGAATTGGGGGTAGGGGAGCGGAGTGAGCCTGCAAGGCGAATGGAGCAGGTAGGAGCCAGAGAGAGAAGAATGTTGAGAACAATCAGTGAAGTGTGAAAGTCTGAAGGCAAGTTTGTAGAGATGTAGAAGAAGGTAAGAGGCTTGCAAGGATAGATTTGGGATATTAGAAGAGTGATATGTGGATAAGGTATACTGGGACAATAATGAGAGAATTAAGCAGTAATAAGAAATGACTAGGAACTGTGTTAGGGAGATTTGGTAAAGAATAGGTAAAGGATTACAAGACAGAAAGCTAATAGTAGAGCGCCGCCTTGTGGCCAGTCACGTTTCTGCAGCAAAAAAGTCCCATAAAGGAGGATATCAGGCTAAAGGAGAGGAAGGAGATTTCCTAGTTTTGAATAAGGAGGGTATAATAGGGGAAGTAAGGGTTATTTAAATGCTAGAAGGGGGTGTTGGCTGCTGGCTAACCTGGCAGGGAAGCTTGCTTTACCTAGCAGTAGTTTTATACTAAATTTAATTGTTACAAATGGTAGTAGCATTACAACACATACTTTCATTGTTTTCCTTTCAGGGAATGACTCTGAAGGAGCAGGTAGTTTTTTTCTGTATTCTAGATTATATTCTTAGACATTCAGCAGGGCACATGCAGGTAGGCTAGTGCAGGGACGTGCAGGAATACATGTTTCACTGTTTTTCCTTTCAGATAATGATTCTCAGGGAGCAGGCAGGGTTTTTCTGTATTCTAGACTATATTCTTAAACATCCAGCAGGGCACACTCAGGTAGGGTCATGCAGGGACATGCAGGAACACAAGTTTCACTGTTTTTCTTTCAGGGAATGACTCTCAGGGAGCAGGTAGGGCTTTTCTGTATTCTAGACTATATTCTTAGCTGTCCAGCAGGGCACATTCAGGTAGGCTAGTGCAGGGACGTGCAGGAACACAAGATTAGGTGCAAACGCCAGAGCCAGGGATGCACAGCAGCCAGGGATATGTCAAGAGAATGGTCATGGACATCAGGTGGCACAGGGCCCACACTTCCACTGTCATGATCACCTGTGGTAAAAAGGGAGAAACAGAGGCATACACTAATACCTGCACTACTATGGTGCAATATATTCTAAACTACTAACAATGCTGCCACTACTACAAACAGTGTAGCAATAAGCACAGCAGACCTACAATGACACATTATGATATTTCTTTAAATTGATCTTCAGTACTGAAATACATTTATTTGGCTTACCATCTGCAGGAGGCATACATCACTAGATTCCTGATGGTCCTGAAATAGGTTAAGCAAGAGGCAAGGGCAACATCATCACATTTAACAGTAAGACAGGGAGTACTACATGTACTCCTCTATATCTGCATTAATTGTACAGGAATGTGTCTGACAACTCCAAACTGAGCTTATCACTGTACCAATCTTCAATCCCGCCCCCCCCAGAAAAAAAGACATGTGACACAGAAGTAACTTTTATTTCAATTGTTTTACTATATATCAGTATTCAGCTGGTTAAGTAACAAAGCCTATCTGGAAGCTTCTCCTGGCACTCAGAAGGAGTGGCACCCTCATTGATGACATGCTGTGAGCCATTCTGCTGTGAGTTGTCATGTTGGAAGATATTTGCAAAGAAATCCTCACTGCGGTTCTGTAGCAGGCCCACCCTTGGTTACCATCTGGTCTGAGGCAACAGTAGCCGCACACCTCTGTGCAGAGGTAAACCTGGCAGTGGTCACGTAGTGCATCTGCTGATATGTTTACCAGTGGCTGCCCATAGAACTGATGTGATATTATTCTCAGCTTCACTGAAGGGGGGTCTCTACCTCAATGACATTTTGTGTCCTAAAAGGCAACAGAATGATAATACACATACGTATTACATAACTACAAAATAACTGTTACCAGATTAAACAGTAAAGTTAAGCAGTCAGTAGTACCCACTGAAAAAACATGAAACAGTCTATAGATGTGAAATACTAACAACAGGTAGGGTACGAAACAAGGAGAGTAGCAAGAGCAACATACTTTTTTATGTGCCATAGCAGTAACTCAGCTGTGCTTCCCCCCAAAAGAACAGTCCATTCTAATTTGTGACATAACAGTAACTAATTTTCTCCCCCACCCACAAAAGATCAAGCACATAAACCATTTTGCTAATAAAACATCTTTGAAATGCTAAATGTGCTTTCAAAGTACCTGTCACTGAAATATGTGTACATATGTATCACATGGCTTTCTATTTTCATGTATTGTCAGTTATTTGTACCTCTGGAATGGCTTGACAAACTTCTAAGTAATGCATACAGATAACAGTGTAAAAGGCTTTGGCTCGCATTATTCATTAATATATTCCAGCATATGTGTGCATTATGTAGGTATCAAAATGGAAGTACACTTCCTGGAGTTCAATACATCTCTGTAAAGATATCTTTGGAAATATTTTGTTTTTTGAAGTCTTGCAAACACTTAGCAAATGTCCTCACCATTAGTTTGGCTAGCCTTTATAATGGACAAGATTATTAATGGATTTCATCTGTCTTAGTCTGTGTTTCAGAGAAGCTAATTACAACATAAGCAGCTAAATTGCATGGTAATCAACAAATCTGGTGAAGTTATTCAACAAGTTATAAAGCAACCATGCATACTCCATGCTGGTTTTCACTGTGGGTTTCAAAAGTAGTGGAGAATAGACACATAAAGTCTGCACAGACAGAATGTTAGGACCTGCTGCTGCTGCTTAACTCCATTTGTATGTGCTACAGGCTGCAGGCAATGTTGGTGCTGCTGCCAATAGGCCTAGGCCAAGATGGAGAAGAGTTTTCAGGCCACATTTAACTTATGACAATATACATGACATGGACATTGTAGATTGCTATCGGATGAATAGGGACACAACACAGGAACTCTGTGACCTCTGCCAGCCTCAACTCAGAGCCAGAGCCTTTACTTCCCTATGTATTGGCTGTGTGCTGCTTGCATCATAGTCAAGCCTGAACTAACACCATGGCAACTGCTGCATTTACAAGGTAAGTCCTGAATAAGTACTGTATTGTATAATAATATTATGGCATGTCCTTGTATTTCATTACTTGGTACTGTAAGCAAGTAATAGGTAAGCGATTTGTACATAAATTAACATAACATGTGACAGTAAACAGTTTGATGTGTATGTGTTCTTTAGTAAGTAGGCATCAGGCCTCAAAGATTCAGACATTGATAACTCTCTAAAGTACTGATGATTACTGCATGCCCTCAGTTTAGCACCATATGTTTGTAATGGAAAATCATACAAGAAAGAAGTTAGAAAGTAATGCGACACATTGCAGTTTCCAGCTTCACAACCCTCACAAGAACAAACAGGCAGAATGCAAAACAAGGAGAGTAACAAGAACAACATATCCTTTTTTGTGCCAAAGCAGTACCTTAGCCTGGTCTCACCCCCTCAAAAGAACAGTGTATCATTGCATGTGCTATAAGAGGAACCCTCCTTTGCTTCCCCCCAAAAAACAGCAGTCTATGCTTGTTTGTGCCATCCAACCTGCCCTTCATTTGATTTCAACTGCATATCATAAACTTCCCAGTTAATATCCTCAAAACATTTTAAAGTAAATGATATAGACTGGCTTACACACTGCATGCCTCTGAGTACTAGTCAGGTAACTAATGAATGACCAAGAAATACAGAAAGGTAAGACAGAGCTGTATATTTGCAAGGAGTAATCATAATGGGTTGTGTGATAATTAAGTGTACTACATCCAAATATATTAACTATAATACATTTATAAATAACAGGCCATGCCTTGATATCAGAGTATGTTCAATTGCACTTGGCTGTGTGAGGAATTACTTCATTTATTTGCTGCAAAGCTGTTTCTGTGGCAAACAAATCAATGTCTCCCATACTGTTTTCTGAGGGTGCACTGGAGTGAGAGTTGGGATCCCAACCAATGTAGTCATATCTTATGTGCACTGACATTTTTTACTGTGTATGTCATAGATTGATTATCCTGATTTCAACTATATTTTTTGTTTAGTTATTTGTTTTTCTTTTGGGGGCCACTATTTACACAATACGCCACTTAGCACAAATGGCATTGGCTATTCTCATCTTGTTTGCACATTGGGCTGCAGTGATAAAATTGGATGAATGGCCACTCAGGTAGCAGACAGGACTCAGACAGCCATAAACATTTACTGGATGCATTCAATTAATACTATTGACCATTGTGCAAACACATTTTCTGGCAGTGCACACCCTTGCACACCATGTTTGTGTGATGGTAAGTGATGCATAATATTTTCAAATATTGTAAAACCAAAAACTGTACACTCCCAGTAAACAAGGTGCCTGCAATTGCTGAGAAAGCACAATTCTAAATTTGTCTTGATCTGTGGTAGGCATGGCAGGCTTTCCTGGACAGGTTTTGAGATTCTGTGGTCAAAGATGAGGTGTCCAAGAGTCCAAAGTCTTTGTTGGCCTCCTAGTGAATTAACATGGGCCCAGACTGTTGCAGAGGTACTACTGCGGCTTGGATTACAAGACAGAGGAATACGATAGTCTGGCCTGTGCTTTGACCAGTGCTACTGGTATCCTCTGCACTAGTGAGCAATGTTGGAATCACTACAGAGACCTCAGGATGAGAAAGAGGGATAATCTTGACCATTGGATTGAGGAATGTAGGACTGGGGGTACCCCACAGATCTGTAAGTATCACTTACAGAGACCACTTGTAAGAGTTAAAAGCTAGATATAGTTAGATTTAGCATTCATAATGGTGTTCTGTTTCTTCCACAGCTGTGACAGACTGAGAACTGAACGTGTGAACCTGTGCTGCTAGACTGGCACAAATGTGAGAAGCATGTGGTATGTATGTATCCGAACAGTACTGTTATTTTAGCATTGAAAGTAAAGACTCCTTTATTGGTTTACTATGCAGTTATATCAAATTGATCATTCATCTCTCAACTGCAACTGGAAAGCATGCATGCATTAGTCTGGAGG
Source organism: Protopterus annectens (assembly GCF_019279795.1). Taxonomy (NCBI): domain Eukaryota; kingdom Metazoa; phylum Chordata; order Ceratodontiformes; family Protopteridae; genus Protopterus; species Protopterus annectens. Next base: position 870,858,427 of record NC_056732.1, read on the forward strand.
CCAAAACAACAGTTCACTATAAGAGAGTAGTCAGAGGTTGTGGGTTCAAAAACCATACTTCCCAGACATACAATACTGTTAAGTTTTCATCGATATTGCAATTTAATGTCAGAGCTCTAAAGCAGTGGCATCAATGGCCTTCTGTAAACTGTAATCAGTATAATTAGAACATGCAAATGTGCAATACATGAACACATCAAGGATTGCTTGCTGCAATCTGCAGTATATTGTGCATCTGTTAGGTGCCGGGTAGTCTTAACTGTAAAAAAGGTCTTTGTTAGGAGGTGGTAGTATTAAAAGCAAAGGTAACAGAATAGAGTCACATAATTGTATTAATGCTTTGTATGTCACATATGAAACTGCTAATGTTCTCCCTTTTTTCTCTCACCCCAACCCTTTTCTTTTTTTATTTCAAATTTTATTTTTTTTTTAATGTTTTATTTTTTGCTATATCCCATAGCACAGCGGGGTAGGCCTGTCCCATGGGATTCTTCTGCCCCCACTCTACCGGCTACAACACTGCTGCCCAGGACATCTGGTGGGCAACCATGTAGCACCCCCTCTGCTGCCCCTGCACTACCTGGCCTCTCAGGTAGTTCTGTCCTGCAGGATAGATCAGTGGTTCCCTCTGGGATCACTGGCAGAGTTGTTGAGTCTGCAATCTTACAACAGTAAAACAAAATTTGCACCCCCATGTACTAGAATCCTGGACCATCAGCACTCCACACCTACATATAAAACCTGCTGCCACAGGATTAGTGATGATATTCCATATCTTAATATTTATTGTAACATTCTCTCTGTTAATTGCAGCTTATTGGGATTTACTGTGTTTGCAGAATGGCCAATAGCATTAATTGAATGCATCCAGTTTATGTTTGTGGCTGTCTGAATCCTTTCTGCAGTCTCAGTGGTTCATTCCTGCAGTCTGTGCATAGCCAAACATGTTTGTAGCAGCGCATTGCCTAAATACTGGTCCCCAAAAAAAAAAAAAAATTAGATTGTCCAGAATTTTGCAGAATGTTCAGATGTTTGTATCATATTTTTGGACTATTCCTTGTAAAATACATTTCAGTTTCATTCTTCATATGCTTAAATAACTGCCTGCTAACACAAGCCCTGTCATTCTATTTACTTTAAAAGGTTATCAGAACAATATAGTACATCTGTCCCTATTTTTGGCCCTTCATTCCCCCATTAATTTAGTCTTTGTCCAGATTTGTTGCACTAAAACGTTGGGAGGTAAGATCTGCATTCAGACTACAGGTTTTGCATCCAGCAACACTGGTGTGAGCCACAAAACCTTGCTTACTTGTGCTGCACATCATTAATATGCATGATGCAATGCTGCGCAGTGCCACATGATGAGCAATATCAACTATGTGAAAATACCCATGTGGGTTCTGCACAGAATTACACAGAGTTTATTGAATCTGGAACATAATCTGTTAATCATTTTCTGAATGGGGACATTTTTATTATGTATTTTATATAGTTTTGTGTTTGATAAACTTAGGGAAAGGGGATACTGTCAAAATATTCTCCCTCCCCTTCTCCTTTGCCTGATCTTGTAGTTGGTATATTTTAGAAAAAGGGGGCACACTGGTGGAGTTTATCTTACTGTAAAAAAATTTAATAATACGTATTTTGAATTTAGTTTCATTGCATGTGATAGAATTTATTATATGGTATTCTAGGCTTGATATAGTCAGTCACAATAAAATGAGTAGTGATAAATTAATCTGATTCCTGAAAATAACCTACCAGACCCACTCCATATACAAACTTATAAAAATGACAAACCTAATGATAAAATGAGATTAATTGCATACTATGTGAATTCAAGAGTTGAGTATTATTATACATTTTCTTCAGAGCTTTGGTGTAAGAATTCATAATGCTTCAGTCAGTATCTGGATGACCCTCAATTATGAGATCACATTTCTTTAAAAATCCATAACTACCCAAAGACATGCATGGAGGTTTTGGGGCTTGGTTCCATCTCACCATATGACATAGATTTTTTTAGTTTTTTTTTTTTTTTTGTTTTTTACAAATTTGCTGAATCAGGATGCTACCTGATTGCTTACTACTATAATAAAACTCATTCACAGATATCAGGGTAACAGCTATGAAAGTTATCAAAACTAAATGTTTAAAATCAACTGCATTGGTGAACATGGACAGAGGTTAGGCTGCAACTCAAGAGAGATATATTTGAAAAAGGGCACAGGTAGCTGAGCTTGCATGTGGACAATGGCATGTATAACCTTGACAGGAGAGGTGGAATAATATAGTCCTATGTTGAAATCCCTCATGGGAGAGTCACCAGTGCTTGGGATAGTCCTCATCATGATGTGCCTGAATCATCAGTACACACTTTGGTCAGTGTGTCTGGAAAAGCATGCTCTCTGGGGCTTAGTAACTTGATCTTGCTCCATCTTCAGACATGGAAAAAGCAGGAAGGCCCCCATCAAGCAACATTCCATGCTAAAAGAAATAATATTTAGTCATAAACTAAATCTATTTAGTGTGGGTCTTGAATGCCACTTTTGAGTAAAAGCTATTCAGGTAAATGCATATACAGTAACACTGTGTGAAGACAACTATTTCACACGTAATAGTTAAGTATAAGACCTTTGCAAGAATAAAACAGTTTTGTTATGACTGGATTGTCCCTGAAGCTAAAATATACTAGTCTGGAAATCAAAATGCAAAAAGTTAAATAGGTTTGCTGTACAGCAGACTTATTTGTACAGATACCCTTGCTGTTGCCTAGGGCAGGCAGTCAAGTTAGGGTTAAATTTTTTTAGTTGAAGGTTTGTAGGGAATAAGTGAGGTAGAGGATTAAGGTGAGGTTAGAAGGGATGAGGTGGGGGATTATGTAATGTTAGGCAGGAAGGGACTTGTCTCTGTTTTGGTGTTTGTTGGAAAACTCTGACCTACAGTTTATATTCCTAGACAGGTACCTTAGTTGTGGGGAGATGAGTAATGGAGGTTGTGCGGCTGAGTAAATATAATTTATTTATTTATTTATTTATTTTTTATCTTGCAAGACTTAGCTGTTTGCTAGTAGCATTTGCAAGTCAACACTTTCATTGTAGTGTTTAAAGGGGAGTTAGAGTCATTTTATTTGTGTCGTCTTCCTTATCATGTGATCTGCGACTATAGGTCATGCTGTATTTTTTATTTGACTGCATGACATTTTGAAAGTGGGCCAGTGGGGGATTCCTTTAATATGTACATTTCAACTGTCTCTGTTTTCACGGACATCCCTGATTTTTCATGTAAATTTCATCTCTGGCCTTCTTAATTCTTCTGTGAGCTGATTACATTGAGTATGCTGTCATTTGGAGAAAAGGTGGCAAATTATACTTAATAAATAATGAGAATGATTAGAGTTATATTGTGCTTTTATTTCAGAAACTGCTCATTAATTCACATTCTCCTATTATATCAATATTCCCCAGTTCATTGAAAGCTATGCTTCATACGTTCATAAGTTCATAGTTTCATAGGTGTTTACTAGGCTAATGACCACAAGGGCTTTTTTAAGCCTAGCCATGCATCCCACATCTCTGATACCCTTGATAAGTGTTAGCAGGGTCTTGGGAGATGAAACATTTACAAGCAGGGGCCTGGGAGATGAACAGGTTGCCTGCGTCCATTAGAAACATGTGCCAAACCAGGAATGAGTTTCCTGTTCCCCATCCAATTGTCCAAGTTGCAGGTGAATTGGGTTAGGGAGGAACTCTGATTTATATGGATGGGAAGCCTGTTTCAGAGATAGGGTAATCTCAGGGATACATACCTATCTATCCAGCAAGTCATATTTACATCACAGGGAAGCTTTAAGTCTTTAGAACAGGTAATTCTGGTGCTGTTTGTTTTGTGGATATGCAAGAGGTCCATGAGAGTGGGGTCTGACAATGCTCTGTATGCCAGGGATAGATCTCCACTCAAAAGCCTGTAGGAGACAGAAAATAGGGAGAGGGTCTTGAAGCAATCTGCACAAGACATTTTACTTATGTCCTGTATTACTGTAGTGAGGAATCTCTGTTGACGTTCCAGTTGTTGGATATGCCTGGTTAGGTACATACCAAGGGCGGCATTGTACTGAATGATAGGTCTGAAAAACACTGATGATTTCCTTGGACTTAGATGCCATACCTTTGTTTATAAGTTGCGCAACATAGAATGATACTACTGTAAACACTTGATGGTCAAAGGCTGGATTACTGTTTATGTGTGTCCCTAAATACCTGACTACTGGGTCAACTCTTAGGGGTGTCAATATGATAGTGATTAGGGATAGATGACTTCCTGAAGGATACAGCTATGTATTTTATGGTAGTTGGCCGCACTGACTCCAGTTGTTTGTCTGTATTAGCCCTTCCTGGAGAAAATTTGTGTCAGTATGGATTTAGTGACAACTCCTAATTTGCAATCATCTGCAAATTTAGTCAGCCAGAGACCATTTCATTATTTATTATTTATTTTACAGTTTGTTTACCAGGATAGTCCATTGGGCTGAGAAGAGCTCATTTTCAATGGAGTCCTGGGGAGAAAAGGTCCATAAAGACATTATACAATGTTACAAATCATACGCAATTAAGTGATACAGTAATACAAGTGAAGAACATAGTTTTAAAATTACAATCTGCAATAGAAATTATAAAAAGAAAAATTTAGAAAACATTAGTAGATATTTACAAATACATTTGTTCATACAATGGAGATATTATAGTAGAGGCAAGGGAGATTCATATAGGTATCATATGAAAGTTAAGTAGGGTAAGTGGGACAGGAGGAGTTTAGTGTAAAAGTAAGAAAAAGGGGATAATCAGAAGTTGAGTAAAAAGTTAAGAGGTGTAGAGAAATGTGGATTAGGAGGCGCATTAGCTTAGTGTGAGGTATGAGAAGAGAGAGGAAGGGAGAGTGAGAAAACAGGTTGTAATGCTGAAGGAATTATGTGGAGTGAGAGCAGGAACATTCCCAGAAAGATATCAGATGAGAGTGAAGCAAGGTCATAAAGGTAGAGTGGTTGTAGATGGTATGAAAAAGAGGTGGTAGGGAGTTCCAGAGATGTGCAGGGGAAAATGATAGTAGATGTTTGCCTGGCGGATGGGCAGGCTTGTGCAGTTCAATCAGATTTTGGTTCTGGATCATAGGAGTCTATCAGGTTAATGCATTTTGAGAGAGGAGGCAAGGGAGGGGCAGAGAGAGGGTTTGAGGATAAGTTTGTGGGCATGAGTGAGTTGAATGTAGGAAAGATGATTGGGCAGCTCTAGCCAGTTTAGTTTGTGAAAGGCGTTGCAGTGGTGGGTGGAGGATTTGTAGCCAGTAGCAAACTTGGCAATTTTGTTTTAACAGGAAGATAGGTTTGTCTTTAGAGAATAATGTAAGTTACTAAAAATTGGGGTACCATATAGGAGGGAAGGAATGAGCTATGTGGTAGAGAGAACAAATTTTTTAGGGGGAGTGAGGTAGTGATTGTGGTGGTAAAGCATGCCAAGTTTCTGGTGGGTTTTCTTGATGTTTGTTTGTAGGTGGGTATCAAACAAACTGTTGATCAATGAGGACACCTAGAAGTTTGGCATGGGGTACTACCTCGAGAGAGGTATTGTTTTGGCTAGTAATGGCGAAAGAGTTTTTACATATGGTGGTGTTTTTAGAAGGAATAAATACCATAAGTTTAGTTTTTGATGCATTTAGTGCCAGGTGGTTATCTAACATCCAGTGTTTAGTGGAAGTGAAGGCATCCAGGGTTAATTTTAAGAGAGTAGAGATGGAGGTGGCAGAACAGATGATTGTAGAGTCATCTGCTTATTGGATAAGCTTAGCATATGAGATGGTCTGGTTGAAGTCATTCATGAAGATATTGAACAGAAGTGGACCTAATAAGGAGCTCTGGGGTACACCTGTAGGAGTATTAAGGAAGCAGGAAGTGTCTTTTTTTCCATTTGACCGCTTGTTGCCTGTTTGAGAGGTAACTATTGCACCATTTGATAGAAGAGAAGGATAGGTTAATATGAAGGAGTTTACACAGAAGAAGTATATGAGAGACAGTGTCAAAGGCTTTCAATAAGTCCAGAAGGAGGGTAGACACTAGGCAGCCAGAATCACTGTCTTTGTTGACCATTTCAAGGAAGGAAAGGAGTGCAGTGGTCATGTTGTGGCCAGGTCTAAATCCGTGTTGTGTGGGGGTAAGCAGGTGGTTATCTATGAGGTAGGGTAAAAGCTGTAGGTGAATAGATTTTTCAAGAAATGTTGACATAGGGGATAAGATAGCAATAGGTTGAAAATTGGGAATATTGTTGTTGTTGCCCCCTTTATGAAAGAGGATGATAAAGGACTTTTTCCAGAGTTGGGGAACATAGCCTTCTTGGATTGACAGATTTATTAGAATGGAGACAGGGAAAGTGATGGCTTGAGCAGCTATTTCTAGAAAATAGGAAAGAATGTTGTCAGGGGCGTTGGAGCATGGTTCAGAAGGAGTTTTTTATGGTAGATGTAGGGATGGGTTTGATAGTGAAGGGAAGAGGTTGGGAGGTGGTATTATTTTGGGAATAAGAGATGGGAGAAGGTTTAAATGAAGATGAAACATTGTCAGGCAAGGATGATGTTAGTTGGTTATGGAATCAATGACGAAGGAGTTAAACTGGGTGGCTAAGGCCAGGTCAGAGTCATTTGGATCAGGGCAGGGGTTATCTATTTTGCCAGGATTGAGGAGGGCGGTGATACCATTCCAGAATTTTTTAGGGTTTGTCTTTTGATTGTTTTGGAATATGGAGAAGTAGGATTTATGGTCAGATGCAATAAGTTTTTTAACTTTGTTGCGGAGTAGTTTATATTCATTCAGGGTGGTGGGAGTTTTATTTTTCTGGTAGTGTTTCCAGGCTTTGTCTCAGAGATGCATGATGATTATGGTTTGCTTTGTTAACCAAGGGACCGTGTTGATGTTGGTCTTGACTTCAAAGAAGTAAATGCCAAAAAGTAGCGGTCCAAGGACTGATCCCCATTTCTAACTTCCTGGGTCCTGACTATAAGCCAGCTGGCTATGCACCGTTTGACAGATGGGTTTGTACCTAACCTCTTGAGTTTGTCAGCTATGCCTTAGTGGGTTATTGTGTCAAATGCCTAGGCCAGGTCAAGGTAGGGAGTGTGAACCATTTTGCCCTCATCCATTGCTTTGGTGAGCTTCTCAAAGAAGTCCACCAGGTTGAGTAGGCATAACCTGCCTTTTATGAAACCAAACTGAGTTGGGTTCCGTGTCTGGAGTTTTACTATATCACTATTGCTCATTTCCATGATAATTCTTTCCATGGCTTTACATATAAGACTAGTGAGACTTATGGGTCTGTAGTTTCCAAGGTCTGTAGATGGCCCACCTTTGTGCAGAGGGATAACCGTTGCTATTCTCCATTCATGAGGTATGAAGCTTGTTTGCTGTAATACTTGCATCGATTTGTGCTCTTGGTTCCATGTTTAGCAGGCTAAGGTAAATCAGGTTAGCACAGTATTGTTCACTTTGCAGTCAAAACCTGAAAGAGACATAAGAGCAGTAAAGTCTTTCCAGGGTATTGACTTTGTCTCAGCAGCATAGAGTTGTTGGGAGCTGGTATAATGGTTAAGGTATTTACTTCATAGTCACAGGATACAGAGTTTGATTCTTTCTTATAGCTGCTAGCTGGTTATTCTAAGAGATTGGGAGTTAAGACTGCAGTATGGCTAGACTCCAGAAAATGATGCAGAAAGGAACCAGTTTCTTGATAGTATGTCCAGGTGGTGGTCTTTTAGCTTGGCCCACTTTGTTGAGGCAGATACAAAGTTTGGAGGGCATGTTAAGATGTTGTAGCCTTTGCTCATGTATATTTGGCAGGATAGGCCTGATAACATGAACCCAGTTATGATGGCATCTTGTAAGATGGTAGAGACCTCAACATGGGTCTGCATGTGATGTTTTGTGTCCTGGGGTAGTGTCCTTAATCAGAGTTAAGGCTATATAAACTAAAAAAAAAGAAAAGAAAAAAAGAAGTGGGGGCATTCTGACCATGTATGGATTTGAGGCGTTTTCATTCAGTAAGGATATTTATGGATATATGGTGGTAGGAATTCTCTTTAATTGGGTACTTAAGGTGGGATGCTGTAATGATTATCCATGTTGATATTCTGATGGTGGGAATATGCTTGCTCTTTGTTTATGATATGAGGAGTGTTTTGGGTGGGTCAGGTGTTAGTATGTTCTCAGTCACATTTACCTTGATTTTAGGGGTGATAAGGTTTCTCAGTTTGCTGCACTACTATTATTTGATTGGTGATATTGGATGCATTTCTTAAGGTTTGTAGGGCTTTTTAGGAATAGGTTTTTCGGGTCTGGGGAGGAGTAGTATACATTTTAGTTCAAGGAGTTTGATATTTAGACCTAAAGGGGAGAATGTAGGTAAGGTTGTTTTTCTTTATGTCTCACACAATGTTTTTGTGTGGCAGAAAGGTTGATATAGGGGCTTTGAGGGACTGATGGGATAACATAGCTGCACAGATGAAAGCCTTGTTCTGGACTGTAGAGGCAATGATTAATCCTGAGGTGAGTCATAGTGAAGGTTATCCAACAGATGCAGGCCAAAGTCAATGGAATCAGAGGAAGAGAAGTCTGATAGTCAGCTAGGACATCCAGCGTCATCTGGGTGTAGGACTTTGGAAGCATATACACAGAAGGTTATCAGAGTCATTGCAGCTCCTTAATCATCTGCAAGTAATCATATTGACAATACTTTATCAAGTCTGGAGGAAGGGGTTGGAACAAGATGTTAGGTTGGTAGAGTTTCTACAAGACTTGTCTGAGGGAGATAGGGTTAGGTTTCAACAGCTGTTGGGTCTTGAGACAGAAGGTCTGTGAGCCAGGTGAGGGGTGCTGTCAAGAGATGGCTTGATAGAAGCACAGGAGTCAGAAGGAGCGGTAGCTTTGCTGTTGTTAAACCAATTAGAGGTGATGCCAAAGCAAGTACACCTGGAGCCTACACTGGTGGAAGAAGTAGAGTGATGTTCTAAAGGTGCATGTGTTGTTACCAAAGAAGTCAGGCTTGCTCTTAATATTTCAAATACTCCTAGCAGTCAAGGAAAAGATTTGGTGAGGGGACTGTGTAGACATACTTGAGCTGCTGGATGCAGATGGTGCTCAATGCTAGTCTGTCTTGCTTTCAGTTCAACAGGCTTCATTAGATGACTCCTATTGTGGTATTTCAGTCAGTAGCAGTTCCAAACACAGTTTGGAAGTTTGCCATAATGTAGTGAGTTGGCTATTATCACAGTCTTGGTCTAAAGCTATGAGAAGAGCATACAGAGTCTCTATTTCTGCTTTCTTAGCATTTAGGGAACAGCTTCCTTTGCAGCATACCGTAGGTGCTGGTTAGTTAAGTTGGTTTATTAATATTTGGTATACAGGTGGAACCTGGGGGAGGTGGTTGGCACAGTTAGGGTACATATGGCAGATCTCAGTACAATGTCTAGGATTTTAGGATTGAAGGCTGTCATAAAGCATTAGGAAGTGTTGTGGATGCTGAAAGAATGGGAAAGAGTAAGGCTGTAAGTTGTGATTTAAGATTGCCATTGGGTAGAGAGCTCCTATGATTATTTTTAGTTGCTTTTTTGTTTAGTTGTGCCTTATCACAGAAATTGTATTGTGTGACCATTGTTAGTGTTTGCTATGCATGTGAGTGCTTTGGGATTAGTGAGTTGGTATGTTCTTTCTATTGGTGAGATGGCTACATAACTAAGATGGCAGTGGTAGTTTGTTTGCAAACGTGATTAAGCAGGATTTGGATTTATGGTTGAGGTTTCTTTAAGGTTTTAATGGCATTTCTTTTTGATAGGATGACTAGATAACATTGGAGGAGTTATATACATAAAGTGATGCATTTGGGAGTGTAGGGATTGTTGCTATATTTAAACATCAGTATTTCCTGCAGAGTGGCCAAGGAAATGACCTAAAGAGTTGAAGAAGGATTTGTTTTTTTTTTTTTTGAGATAATGCCAATTGGACAGCTATGGTGGTATGTGGCATCATTTTTTTGAATAAGAGAATGTTTATTTCAATGAAAGAATAATGCACTGGTTCATGTTCTGCGTAAGAAATCATCTGTGTCTGTTTTGGAGCAATTACTGCTAGTCTGTCTTGCTTTCAGTTCAACAGGCTTCATTAGATGGCTCCCATTGTGGTATTTCAGTCAGTAGCAGTTCCAAACACAGTTTCTTAGCATTCACGAAGCAGCTTCCTTTGTAGCATACTGTAGGTGCTGGTTAGTTAAGTTGGTTTATTAATATTTGGTATATAGGTGGAACTTGGGGGAAGTGGCTGGCACAGTTAGGGTACATATGGCAGCTCTCAGTGCCATATCTAGGATTTTAGGATTAAAGGATGTCATAAAGCATTGGGAAGTGTTGTGGATGCTAAAAGCATGGTGAAGAGTAAGGCTGTAGGTTGTGATTTAAGATTACCATTGGGTAGAGAGATCCTATGTTTATTTTTAGTTGCTTTTTTTGTTTAGTTGTGCCTTATCACAGAAATTGTATTGTGTGGTCATTGTTAGTGGTTTTTATGTATGTGGGGGCTTTGGGATTAGTGAGTTGGTAAGTTCTTTCTATTGGTGAGATGTCTACATAACTAACATGGCAGTGGTAGTTTGTTTGGAAAAACCTAAGGTGGATCAGAGAGGGCAGGGGCTGCAGATAGTTTTGCAGTCCTGTGGGGAGGAGTTGTTGTGTGCAGTCAGATGAGTGTTGTTATGGACAAGAATATCTTGTGAGAAAGGGAATGTCTGTTTTCTAAGACAGTGCAGGGAGGTCAGTTGAAGCAAAACAGTTTAATAGAGTGTTTGGAAGGCATTGGGGTGTGAAGGTTTAAAAGAAGATAATTTTTCTGGTCATTCTTTTCAAATTGAAAGGGCCTCAGATTTGGCATTAGAAGGTTAATTGATTAAAGTCATTAAATGAACTGCGAGATTGACATCTGATGCTCTTTTAGCTTATGTTCGATACGTTTTATTCTGCTAGTATGGCAATTTTTGGTTGTTTGGTTATTTTTTGTTTGATTGCTTTTCTGGTTGCAGCAACATTCTCATTACTGGCTATTCGTTTATTGGACAGCTGAATATGTTAAGATTCATGGTAGTGTGTTATGTCTGGACCCTGTGAAATGTGAAGTCATTTGGAATAGCAGTAGAGGTAAGTGGTGATAACAACTGATGAAGAAGATTACATCTTGTTATTTGTTTGAAGGGAAGATCGAGATGCATCATCTGAGATTATACCTAGGTTGGTTTGGAGGCAGGAACAATGTTATAACAATGTTAAAGTGACTAAGCACTTCATTAATCATAGGGTTTCATGGGCAGGTCTGCTGCTTTGTTTTAAGATGTTAGCTCCCTGGGATTTTGCTGACAGGGACCCCTTCTCATTTTAGATATGATGGGGTTAATTTGTGTGATGCATGTCTCTATTTGTTTAATTCCTATATTTTGAGTTTATCAAAGATATGTTGCTAAGAGTGACTGACATTTACATGAAGAAAGGAACTGTGGAACAGCCTTTAAGTCAGGCTGGTGGGTTTTTAGAGGGGTTTCTGAGGGATATCCCTGTATTCCTCCTTCCTTTTGTGTCCTGGGTTATGAGGCAATTGGAGTGGGTGGTGCTATGCTACTCAGGCAGATTTTGTTGCTTCAGCAAAAGGTTGTTTGAAAGCTGCTGTTCTAAATTGAATGAATGCTTTGATACTGTCCTTAATGTGACTCTACAAATGCTACTTGATATTTGTGTTTTCAAGAGGGATGTTAATAATTCATTTATTATTCAAAAGTTGTGTTGCTTATCTACTTACTGTTAAATGTTTAATAAAACTGGCTGCAGTGGCTTCCTTGTTGCGTTTTTTGGGGGCTATGCCTGACTAGCTGTACATTCTTTCTTCTGTGGCAGAATGCACCAAGAACCTTTTAAAAAGAGGAAAAAGAATCTCCAACATGTGACAAAATTGCACTGATGAATTTTAAGTGGAATAAGGAATGGAACAACTATAACAGAACACACAGCAAGGAGCAATGTCTTGAAAGTTTACAGCAACTCAAAGTCAAATCAGTTTCCAAGTCTTCCCACCTCTGTCAGTGTAGACAAAATGGCACCCTCCCAGGAGCATTTCCTCCAGATACAAATGTCTAAACACTTTGCAGTATCAGCAGAGGAAGGCAAGTGTAAAACGGTAGCTTAAGTACATTTCTATCAGTTCTGCAGAGGTGTTACCTTGTGAAAAAGTGTGCACAAGTATAGAACCATACAAAGCAGCAGAGGTAAAATCGTTACTGTGTCACTTTTACGTAAGAACGATGCTAGCAATAAGCATCAGCATCCCAAAATGCTTCTAACTTGAAATGCCATGCAAAACATGTATGCTTCCCAATACTGCAAAGAGACCCCTAGAACAATCCTCAGACTTTAACTTAAACCAGTAACATTGTCCTTCTACTCATTAACATTCCAGTTGCCTTAAGGATGTTTCACTCAAGGCTAACAGGGTGTCACACAGGGCTCTGTCCTTGGCCATTAATTGTTTAGATTGCATCTTTCAGACCTAAATTTTTCATCTGAGGTGTTCTACAATCTATATACAGATGACGTGAAATTGGGTAAACTAATTACTTGTGTTACAGATAAGGCATTTCAGCAAAAGAACTTGACTAAATTGACCATTTGGGCACAGGGAATAATATTCTTATAAATACATCCAAACCTAAGCATATGAGATGTGGGAATACATAAATTAAAAGGTTAATATATAATCCAACTCATAGTGATTGAAACTGTAGACTCATTTAAGGACCTGAATATATGAATAGATCCTGTTATGAGTTTTTCTAATCATATCAACCATAGTTATAGAACTATAGGTTGCATAAAAAATGTATAAAGTATAGGAAATCAGAAATGATGAAGTCATTGTTTGTTAGTTATATTAGACCCAAACGTGTCTATGGATTAACAATATGGAAACCTTATAAGAAAAAAAAACATGAGTAAACTGGAAAGAGTACAGTGGAAATATACCAAGGGCATCCATGGCTGTGAAAATTTAAGTTATTATGAAAGAATACAGTATCTGAACTTGTACAGTGTCTCTTACAGATATCTAAGAGGAGATCTTATTCATGTATATAGGGGATTTAGAGACAACTACTTCTAGGAATGTTTGGGGTTATCAAAGTACTAGAGAATCATCAGAAAACCTATGTAGAAGATTCAATAGGAATGAGAAGTGTACTAGTTGGTTCTCTGAGAGAGCAGCTGATGCATGGAACAGACTACCAAATTACATTAAAGCAAGTACTAGTTTAGATATTTTTAAGGACAGCCTGGACACTTATTATGGGAACAAGTGTTTTGGCCTATTGGCAAACTAAAAAGGCATTGATACCTGTGCTTGACATATCTGTATGTATGTATACATGTCATTTTTGCCTAAACACTTTATTTTATTATTATCCTTTATGGTAATGTGATATAAGTTTGTTTTCGAAGTAGTTACATTTTGTTAATTGTATGAAGTACTAAACCAAGTATTTGTGTTCGCATTCAAAGTGCTTGTTCAGAGTATCATTAACAATTATCATTTATATTTATAATAAGCCTTCACACATTCCTTCCATACTTTGAGCCAGATGTAAAAAGCATTCTAGAGGGAATACTGCCATCTGCACAACTCATTACCTAAGGTACTATGTTATCATTTGTGTGTCCATAAATGTGAGAGATTAAATGGTCCACAAAAAAGGTACAATGTAAGAAGTTTTTTTTACAAATGGGAATTGCTGGTTGAAGGCTTATTGTGTGTGTTATTCTGAAAGTGTATTATGTCTGCTTTAAGCACTTGGGCTCCAAACCAGTTATTTTACATTAGGAGAGAGTCTGTGGTCTAAACCCCTGTGGCAGGAGAGTGTAGCCTATACCCCTGTAAGCTGGTAATTGCTGGTGAATGCTTATTGTGCCTGTTATTCTAAATGTCTTTGCTCTTGTTAATGCACTTGGGTTCCAAACCAGTTATTTTACATTAGGACACTTTGTGGTTTAAACTCTTTTGGCAGGAGAGGATATATATATATAATTATATATATATATATATATATATATATATATATATATATATATATATATATATATACCCTTCTAAGCTGAGAATTGCTGGTTGAAGGCTTATTGTGTCTGTTATTCTGAAAGTGTCTTAGTTCTGGTTTAAGCACTTGTGTTCCAAACCAGTTATTTCACACAAGGAAGGTTCAGAAGGTACTAGGCTATTGGCACTAGGGCTTATATAAACCTAGCTAAAAAGTACCCTCGCCACCCAAGAAAATGATTTTCCTGTGCCACTGTCAAGCAGAGCCACAGAAGTGATCCCCAGGGTGAATTTCCTATCTCCCATCCAATAATCAAAGACTTTTCTTGAAGAGTGCTAATGAGGAGCTTTGTTTGATATAGATAGGCAGTTTGTTCCAGAGTATGGGAAGTCTCTGAGACAGGAATCTATCCCTCCAGCATGTTCTGTTTATTATGTTGACAAGTTTTATGTCCCTAGAGCATGTAGCTCGGAGGGATTGGGATTTCTTTAAGTGGAGCATGTCCAAAAGCTCTGGGTTTGACATAGCTTTATGTATTAGCAGAGATCTCCTCTGAGTAGGAGATATGTGATGGTGTAAAGCTGCAGTTTTTTGAGACAGTCTGCGTAGGGCATCTGTTTGAGGCCAGTAATCCTCTTTGTGAGGTATTTCCATGGCCTTTCTAGTTGTTTTAGATGTCTTGTGAGGTACATACCAAAAGGGGCATTGTACTCTACAATGGGTCTAATGAGTGACAAGTAGAGGGGAACAATGACCTCTTTTTTTCCTGGATGAGAAACATTTGTGATGAGGTGTGCCACTTAGAAGGATTTCCTGACTACTGTGGTGATGTGGTTATCAAAGGAGAGACGACTGCCCACCTGTGTCGCAAGGTCTCATATCACACTTTTGGTGTTAAGTAGATTACCACCTATGTGGTAGTTCATGGGTACAGAGTTTTCACTATAAGTGATGACAATGCACTTTTTGGCATTGAACTTGAGGCCATGGCTTTGATACCAGGCATTTGTCTCAGTGAGGCCCTTTTGTAGGATGTCCACATCTTTTGGAGTTTTGATTATGGCTCCTAGTTTGCAGTCATCTGCGAACTTTGTTAGCCAAAGACTTTCTGTGTTAGCCTGTACTTCAGAGAAGTAGATACCAAACAAGAGAGGACCCAGGACTGAACCCTGTGGTACTCGACTTGTCACTGGTCTGAAGTTGAATTTGGAGTCTGCTACTTTCACAGTGTGGGTTCTGTCAGTGAGCCAGTTGGCAACCCATCTTGTAACATAGGGATTTATACCTAGTTTAGTGAGTTTATCTATAATTCCAGAGTGGGGGATAATGTTGAAAGCATTGGCGAGATCTAGAGAGGCTGTGCAAACCACCTTACCCTCATCTACGGCTTTGGTGACTGCTTCAAAGAAGTCTATCAGGTTTAGTAGACATGATCTGCCTTTTACAAACCCAAACTGGGTGGGGTCCTGAGTTTGGAGATTACTAATGTCATTGTTTATAAGTTCCATGATGATACATTCCATAGCCTTGCAGACCAGGCTCGTCAGGCTAATGGTGCGGTAGTTTCTGGGATCCTTGGTGGCTCCGCCTTTGGGGAGTGGGATAACCTTTGGTGTGCACCATTCAGTGGGCACATAGCCTGAGGTGAGGCTATGATTGAACATAGTACTTAGGTGGGGTGCCAGTTCATTCTGTAGTTCCTGTAGAACACAGCCTGGGATGTTGTCAGGTCCCATGGATGCTGTGTTCTTAGCTTAGGAGAGTGTGTTTTTACCTGTGCAGCCATGATTACAGGAACTTTGCATTCTTCCGGTATAGAGGTGGGCCCTTTAGGGGATTAGAGGGGGGTAAAGATAGCACTGAACCTATCTGCCAGGATGTTGGCAATATTAGTTGGTTCTATATAGATAGTGCCATTGTGTTCTAACTCATAGCAGATCTGAGTGTTGCCATTGAGGTTCTTGACATAGCTATAGAATGCTTTGTGGTTGTCTTTAGAGTCAGAGGTAATTTTGTTTTCATAACTAGCTTTGGAGGATTTTATGAGGGATCTCAGCTTCTTACTGAGGCTGACCAGGGAGTTTCACCAATCATGGGATTTTACTCCTTTTTGCAACAGTTTCTTTCTTCTGTTGTAGAGTTTGTTTATGGCAGGGGGCCACTATATTGGCTTCCTTTTTTTGGAGGATAGCATCTTGGTACTGTTAGGGATTGCATGATCCATGCACCTGTGTAAGTGCTTATAAAGTGCATTTATGTAGGATTCAGCAGTCATACCTCTATTGTCCATCAGAATGGGTGTTATGAAGTTTGCCACTTCTGTCTTAATTAGCGTGAAGTTGGCTTTGGATACATTTTTTTACTGTGGTTTCCCTAATGGGGGGTGGGGGAGGGATGTGGATGTCTAGGGTGATTAGCTTGTGGTCGGATCTGACCAAAGAAGAATTGACCTCTGTTGTGGAGCACCGGTTGCCCATGTTGGTAATAACCAGGTCTAGGATAATGCTGCCCCTGGTGGGGGTATGGATAAGTTGATCCAAGACATTGGAATTTATGAATTCCAGAAAATGTTGAGCACAAGAGTTGGTACATGAGTAGTTTTCCCAATTAATGGTGGGGTAGTTGAAATTGCCCATTATTAGGGTGTTGGGTTGTACCCTAATATTTTCCAGTGTATGAAGATATGAGGAGTGGGAATCTTGGGGCATGGTGGGGGATCTGTCTTGCCCAAAGTTAGTTGCACTTGGATAATCTCGGATGCATTATGCTGAGCAACTAGTCTGAAGGTGTGGATATCCTTAATGAATATGGACACTCATCCGCCTTTAGTGTTTCGGTCCAGGTTAGGTGGCCAAAAGGTGTGGTATGAATTATAGCCTGGTAATGCAGGGGTACTCTCTGGAGCCTTGAACCAGGTCTCTTTCACTGCACAGATGTCGATGTTCTCCATTTTAAGGAGTGCCTCAAGTGAGTGCATTTTGAGGTTTAGACTTCTAGCATTGAGTAGCAATACCCGTAGATTCTACTTGCTTGTACCTGTTATGGTGGTGAATTTGTCATTTGAACCTTGCCTAAGAAAGGCGCTATAGGGGTGTCCAGAGCCTTAGCCAGTATACGGAATCCCAGGGGAGACAGGTGCAGACCATCTCTGGCAAAGCATCAAGGTTTGTCGATCATGTCATCCCAGGCAGACAGATACTGGATCTCCTTAGAGTGACACCAGAAGCTTAGCCAATTGTTGAAGTCAATCATTTTGTCCTTGTACTGTGGTATCATACTGGGTGATGGCAGGATGCTACTCAGGGCTAGGGTCATACCTGCCTGGGATACAAGATTGGACAGCGCCTCCATGTCCCTTTTCATGTAGTTCAGGGAGGTACATCTCAGGTCATTCACACCAACATGGACAATGGCAGAGTCATATTTCTACTTGTTGTGGAGTGACCTGAGTGCATGCATTATGTGGCGGATCCTGGTAGCCAACAGGCAGCTGACAGTAACTTTCTCCTTGTTTAGTCTGGTGAGTGGAATATCACTGTGCCTGACTATAGAGTCACCTATGACTAGAGTGTTGGGTACATTGTTATGCCTTATGGGCTGTGGTTGAGTGGCACACTGAGTTTGTGGGTTATTTGTCATTTGGGTTGTGTTGGGGGTAGGTTGCTTGTGTTTCTGCTTTGGTGGTCCCTGTTGCTTGAGCAGGTTTCTACTGAGAGCCTCCATGAATCTAGATGTGTGTTTTGTGTTTCTATGTGTGTCATTTGGTGGTGTAGGTTTTGAGGGACTATGTGATGAGTGTGGTGTGATGGAAGTGTTTACCTTCTCCTCTTGACTGTCTAGTCTAGTCTTGGGTGAAGAGAGCTTTACTTCCAGTTTGGCTATATAAGTGCATCTCTCACAGGTTGTAGTGTTGAGTGGTAGGAGGAGAGGGTTGTCTTTGTACATGAGGCAATTGCTGCATTGCCCCAAGATGCCCAGATTCATCAGGTAGACAGGAGAAAACACTGGGAGCTGACCCTTAGACATGCCTGGATAGGTGCTTATTTGTTAAGTGCTAAAAACTGTTTTCCTGTAGGCAAGTGAGGAAAGTTGAGTGCTGCAGTAATTTGTAGCTTATTTAGTGCTTACAACGAGTCCTGAACAAGTGCTGAGCTCAAAGAAACAGACATGAGTGCTGAAACTAAAAAACTGGCTAATTCTAATAAACAAAATTAAGCTAAAAGGCTTCCCTCCAACATAGAAAGGCTTGGGGGCTCAGAAGCCCACGAATAGTCCTGGACACAGCAAATCTGTATCCAGACTAGACTACCCACAGGAAAGGCAGGAAACAAGCTTAAACGTTTTTTTAAGTGGAAAGAGAGAAAGGAGGAACAAAAACTAAGTGGATTGATCTTCTCAAATGTTCTCCCTGTATTAGGTAGAATGAGGTAATAACACTAGACTGAAAGGAGTGTCCCAGATAAAATTTACAGTGGGGGCGGGCAACTGCAAAGCCACCAACTATAAGAACAGCATGCCAATAGGGAGGGAGAGTGGGAAACAAACTGCATAAATGTTTCTCACAGCAGAAAAGCAGTAGTGAGCATTTAAATGAAAGTTTTAAACAGATAAATGAGCCTCTAGAGATAGCTTTTAACTGCAAAAAATTTATCAGAATCACACAACCTAAATGGATGCTTAATAAAAGTGGGCAATTTCCAGTTAATACCTCACGCACAGTGAAACTAGCTGGAAAAGTATACCGTAGACAAAGTGCTATAAATAACTTGAAAAAATAAGCAAAAAAAAAACCAGGATACTTAATGTTATATATTAAAGATCCGAGTTTGCTCAGTGTCTTTCCACCGATTAGCTCAGTATGAAATGGCATAATCACTCACAAACTTAACTTCTTAGGTAACAGAAAGTTGAAACCTGAGACAACTTTTAAAAAAAAGCTCAAAAGAACCAATGAGGTGCTTACTCTAAGCTGTAGTCCAGGTGACCTCAGTCAGCCAATGACCTTAAACAATCCTCTCTCACTGAAATGCCTAATGGCTTTGGATAAATCAAGATGTCCCTGAACATGTGCTCAGACACACAGCCTCCATAAACACTACCCCCAAACACAAGCCTGAATATGGACAATGCTATAAATATCCACACTACTTAGAAACAAACTGCAGAAATGTTTCTCACAGCAGAAAAGCAGCAGTGAGCCTTTAAATGAAAGTGTTAAACAGAAAAAGGAGCCTCTAGAGAAAGCTTTTAACTGCAAACAAGTTATCAGAATCAAACAACCCAAACAGATGCTTAATAAAAGTGGACAATTTCCAGTTAATACCTCATCCACAGTGAAACTAGCTAGAAATGTATACCATAGACAAAGTGCTATAAATAACTCGAAAAAAAATAAGCAAAAAAACAGGATACTTAATGTTATATATTATAGATTCGAGTTTGCTCAGTGTCCTTCTGCCGATTAGCTCAGTGTGAAATGGCAGAAACACTCACAAACGTAACTTCTTAGGTAACAGAAAGTTGAAACCTGAGACAACTTTGAAAAAAAAGCTCAAAAGAACCAATGAGGTGCTTACTCTAAGCTGTAGTCCAGGTGACCTCAGTCAGCCAATGACCTTAAACAATCCTCTCTCACTGAAATGCCTAATGGCTTTGGATAAACCAAGATGTCCCTGAACATGTGCTCAGACACACAGCCTCCTCAAACACTAGGCTCATACACAAGCCTGAATATGGACAATGCTACAAATACCAACACTACTTAGAAACGAACTGCAGAAATGTTTCTCACAGCAGAAAAGCAGCAGTGAGCCTTTAAATGAAAGTTTTAAACAGATAAAGGAGCCTCTAGAGAAAGCTTTTAACTGCAAACAAATTATCAGAATCAAACAACCCAAACAGATGCTTAATAAAAGTGGACAATTTCCAGTTAATACCTCATCCACACTGAAACTAGCTAGAAAAGTACACCGTAGACAAACTGCTATAAATACCTCGAAAAAATAAGCAAAATAAAACAGGATATTTAATGTTATATATTATAGATCCGAGTTTGCTCAGTGTCCTTCCTTCGATTAGCTCAGTGTGAAATGGCAGAAACACTCACAAACGTAACTTCTTAGGTAACAGAAAGTTGAAACCTGAGACAACTTTGAAAAAAAAGCTCAAAAGAACCAATGAGGTGCTTACTCTAAGCTGTAGTCCTGGTGACCTCAGTCAGCCAATGACCTTAAACAATCCTCTCTCATTGAAATGTCTAATGGCTTTGGCTAAACCAAGATGTCCCTGAACATGTGCTCAGACACACAGCCTCCTCAAACACTAGGCTCATACACAAGCCTGAATATGGACAATGCTACAAATACCAACACTACTTAGAAACGAACTGCAGAAATGTTTCTCACAGCAGAAAAGCAGCAGTGAGCCTTTAAATGAAAGTTTTAAATAGATAAAGGAGCCTCTAGAGAAAGCTTTTAACTGCAAACAAGTTATCAGAGTCAAACAACCCAAACAGATGCTGAATAAAAGTGGACAATTTCCAGTTAATACCTCACACACAGTGAAACTAGCTGGAAAAGTATACAGTAGACAAAGTGCTATAAATAACTCGAAAAAATAAGCAAAAAAACAGGATACTTAATGTTATATATTATAGATCCGAGTTTGCTCAGTGTCCTTCCTTCGATTAGCTCAGTGTGAAAAAATGGTAGTCTACACTCTTGTGGGAGTATTGTACTGAATTGTTACATTATTTAAACAGTTTTTTGCTGTTGTGAATGCAATTTTCTACACTTTGGATTTCTAGTACTTCTACATGTTATAGCATATGCTAGATTCACGCTTGCTGAATCTAGACAGCTTGGTAACGTTTGAGCACTAAAACCAGCTATCTTACATTAAGAAGGCAGAAGTGTGCAGCCAAGGACCCATCTGACTTGGGGATTGCTGAAATATGTCTCAGTGTTGGGCTTTCCCTTTGGTTAATTTAGAGGTTAGCAACAAACAGTCAATCTCCTGTTGTATCCTAAGCATCCACTGCCTGCTACTGAAAAATAAGTATCATCTTTACTTGATCCATACTTCTTGCATTCTATTTTACTGTGTGCTCTTATTTTTGAACTGTATTTTACTGTATTTTTGCTGTTTCCTGCACTTTTAGCCTAGTAAGACTTGATTCAGATTTGCTGGACCCAGTCTGTTTTTATAGTTTATGAGCACTAATCCAGCTTTCCTCCACAACACAGGACCTCCTCTACACCCTAGTGAGGGTAGAGTGTAGCTAAGGACCTATCTGAGTGGTGATTGTTGGCCCAGGATCCAGTGTAATATGCTATTATTGGTTATAGTGCTTGAAATCAAACTTAAAAAACATATGTCTGATGAAGTATTGTGGAACAATACGAAAACACTCACATTTTATATTTTATTTAACATTTGTCTCTATTAGAGAAGTTTGCCTTCTGCCAGTTTTGTTTTACATTTGGTACTTTGCGAATTTGCTCTCTGTTCTTTGGGTGACTGTTAGTTTTGGAGAGTTTGAAATCAGTTTAATTTCATTTACCAGAGCTACACAGAGGTTAGCATCAAGCAATCAATGTCCTGTGTTATCTGAAACATCCACTGGCTGCTGCTGAAAAACAAGTATAATTTTTACTTGATCTGCACTTCTTGCATTGTATTTTACTGCGTGTTGTTATTTTTGAACTGTATTTTACTATATTTTACTGTTTCCTGTACCTTTTGCCAAGCATAGATGTGGTCTGATTTGCTGGACCCAGTCTGATTTTACAGTTTTTGAGCACTTATCCAGGTTTTCTCCACAAAAGAGGGACTCCCTCTACACCTTAATGAGAATAGAGTGTAACTAAGGACCTATCTGAGTGATTATTGTTGGCCCAAGTCCTAGTCTACTGTGCTAGTGTTTGTTAGAGGGGTTGAAATCAGTTTAATTTAATTGCTACTTGTTGTCTGCATTAACTCAGATCTGTGTTGTGTGCACCACCTGCATAACCATGCATTAATGTACAGTGGAGGATACCTTTGGCGGTTATAGATGCCAACTGTTAGATAGATCATTTTCCCTTAGTCATCTGTTTGTGATCCATCAGAAGTTTTTCACTGTGGTGCTTCACTGCCATGTTAGATACTCAGCTGAGTCTCTGAGGTTCCTCCACAAGTCTTACCCATTAAGCTCCTTGCAGTTTAAAACTTGTTCTTGTCCCTTAGCCATACCTGGTCCTTCTAGTC
Organism: Protopterus annectens; assembly: GCF_019279795.1. Lineage (NCBI taxonomy): Eukaryota > Metazoa > Chordata > Ceratodontiformes > Protopteridae > Protopterus > Protopterus annectens. Next base: position 870,880,830 of record NC_056732.1, read on the forward strand.
CCCTCCCTGTGACTGACCACAGTACTTCACCTAACATCATGAATGGACAATATCCTACCATTTCTCCAGCTAACCTGATTGACATGGCATCCTGAGGCAATGTAGCAATTGCCTCATGTACACTGATGACCCACTTCTCCTAATTCACACAAATTCAATATGTGAGAGATAAATCTATATTAAGATTATAGAATCTAGGCTGTCTCGTCACTTGTCTGCAGTAAAACTAATTTCAACCCAAACTCCTTTATCTCCACCATTCAAAAAATCAACTGGGCACCTCTAAACTACACCCACTTAGACAAAGCAGTTCACGTCTTTAACAGTACTTTCCTCAACATACTTAACTGCCATGCCCCCCCAAAGAAATACCAAACTCCCAAAATAAAAAAATCCCACTGGCTACAAACAGCCACTTTAGGCCTAATAAAAGCTAGGGATAAAATATGGGAACTCTGGCACAAAACTAAAAACCCCTCAGATAGGCAACTATTCCTAGAACTGCAAAATAAGGTCAAAAAACAAATAAACTCAGACAAAGCCTGTTTCTATCAGACATCTCTAAACTGTTCAAATAGCAACCCCAAACAATTCTGGTCCACAATTAACTCTATTCTCAGTCCAGGAAAAATAACCCCCCCCCCCAACCAACCACCTCTTTCTCCACCCACAGCATAGCTCACTCCTTCAATACACATTTCACAGAAACTGTACTATCCCTAACCAAAAACCACTTCTCTACATCAACTCCCCCCACTGCCAACCTTATTCCACCCCTCCCTCCTTTCATCCTCTCCACAGTACCCACCTCCTACATAAGAAAACTCCTAACTAAACTAAAACCCACTAGACTTGCAGCCGACAACCTACCTGCTGAATACCTAAAAATAGCAGCTGATGTCCTAGCCTATCCAGTATCAATACTAATAAACCGCTCCATATCCAAATCCTATGTACCCTCACTATGGAAAATATCCCACATCATTCCCCTCCATAAAGTGGTCCCTCCACTGACCTCTCAAACTATCGCCCCATATCCATCCTCTCCCCTCTCTCCAAGATACTCGAAAAATGCATAAACACACATGTCTCCAAATACCTCTGAAACAATAACCTCCTCGCTAACACTAAGCACGGTTTTAGGCCACACCTCAGCACAACTACAGCTCTGATCTCCTTCAGAAACACTAGCCTTCAGCACAAAACAATGGCCTCCTCTCCTCCACTGTATTTATAGATCTATCTAAAGCCTTTGACATTGTGTCTCACAACCAACTACTCTGTAATGTATCAAACCTTTCCTTCTCCACATCAGCCACTAACTGGTTCCACAGCTACCTACATGGCCGCCAGCAATCAGTAGTCTGGGACAATGATATATCCCCTCACCTCCCTGTTACCCTCGGGGTCCCCCAAGGCTCCATCCTTGGCCCCCTTCTCTGTTCCCTCTTCACAAACAATCTGCACACTGCCAAAAAACATCTCACTCATACAGTATGCTGATGACTCCACCCTCATCTGCTCAGCCCAAACACTAACAGAACTTCAACAGATCACACAAGAATCTTTCTCTTCCATTGAAAGCTGGGTATCTAATGCTCAGCTCCTTCTCAACCCAAACAAGACCAAACTCCTTATATTCCAACCCACCAAATCCACCACAAACACCTCTCATTTCAATATCCTGGCCAAGGATAATACCTCCATATCACCAACAGCCCACACCAAACTACTTGGCGCACAGATAGACAACAATCTCAAATTTGACACCCACATTTCTGTGACAATAAAAAATATCCACCAAAAACTGGGTGCCCTTTACAGAAACCGCCAATACCTCACCAAACAAGCTAGAATCTTTATCACCAATTCACAACTCTTATCCACATTACTCTATGCTTCACCTAAACTTACAACCCTAAAACAGTCTGACCTAAACAAACTCGAAGCCTGCTACAATAAAATTGCAAAATTTGCCACTGGCACCACTTATCGCAGCCACCACTGTGTCTCCCACAGAGACCTAGACTGGCTCAAGCTCCCTCAACACTTACACCTAATCCAACTCACCTTTGCTCATAAACTTGTTAACCACCCTCTCAGAAACCCAGCACTTCAAACTCTACTCCAACCCCACCACTCATCCAGACCCCATACGCTCCTCCAATAAAAACCTGCTCCAAGTCACCAAAGCCAAAAACTCTGCAGGGGAAGCACTATTCTCCTGTGCCATATCCAAGCTCTGGAATAACCTTCCTACCACCCTTACTACCCTCCCTAGCCATCTCTTCAAGCCTGCTCTTAAATCACATCTAAAATCTCATTGGCTCTGCCCATGGCTAAAACCCGACTAATCTAAGGTTTCACTAACTATCTCCATTCTCTAGTTCACAACCATAGCTGTTACATAATTTTTTAATTAGTAATTCTAAACATTTGCCTTGTATGTTTTGTATTCTTATTCGGTTGACTGCTTATGCTATTACTTAGATTTTTAGCAAATGTTTCTCTGTTCTTAGCCATATCAACAAATAATTTCCTGTACTTAGTCATGTTAATCATCATCACTGCTGAAAACTATCTTGTCCAGTGTCTACACCATGTGTCCTGTATGTAATTTCTCTGTGGATCTAGTTATGTTAATCATCATCACTGCTGTAAAATATCTTGTCCAGTGTCTACCCCATGTATCTGTATGTAATTTCTCTGTGGATCTTTTCTCCCAGGGCCTCTGCTGAAAAAGGACTTTGTGTCCAGTCGGACTTTTCTGGTAAACAAATATAAATAAATAAATAAATAAAATAAGTATACTAAGCAGGTTGTCAGCTCACACACTCCATCGCCTGCACCCTCTTCACGTACAACACCTAAACCTACGTATGCAGAGGTTCTCACTAGAAGTCTACCTAAAGATCAGAGACCTCCCAAACATAAACACTCTTCACTTTATACATTCCCAGCAAATCACAGTACACATACAAATGCACACAGCAGTGATTTACCAAGCATGACCCTAAAGCAAAACACAAAATCAAATGTTTTAGTCATAGGTGACTCCATTGTGAGAAACACAGATGTCCCACTCACCAGGTTGGATAAGGAAAAGGTCACAGTCAGCTGTCTGTCAGGTGCCATGATCTGCCACATCACACATGCACTAAAGTCTCTCGACAACAGACACTGTTATGACTTTGTCATAGTCCATGTTGGAGTGAATGACTTGAGATATACCTCAATGAACTATATGAAGAGAGACATGACTGAGCTCTCTGATTAAGTGTCCCAGCCGTGTATGTCCCTAGTCTTAAGCAGCGGTCTACCTTCACCTAGGATCATGCCTCAATGCAGACAAAAAATGATTGACTTTTAACAATTGGCTTAGTTTCTGGAGTAATTCTCAGGGGATCCAGTACCTGTCAGACTGAGATGATATGGTTGATAAAACACGATGCTTTGCCAGAGATGGTCTCCACCTGTCACATCTGGGCTTACAGTGACTGGCTAAGGTTCTTGCCTCCCCCATATTACCTTTTTTAGGCAATGTCACAAAAACAAAATTCCTGACATAAAAATATCCTCAGAAAACAACTTTATGGTATGCTGCTAAATGCTAGGCATCTAAATCTGAAACTGCACTCACTGGAAGCACTCCCCATCTTGAAAGATGCAGACATCTGTGCAGTCACAAACACCTGGTTCAAGGCCACGGAGAGCACTCTGGCCATAATGGGATATAATGCCTTCCACACATTCAGACCACAAAATGAACACCTCAAAACTAAAGGAGCAGGAATATCAATATTCAAGAAAGATAAATACACCTCCAGAATAGTTAAACAGAATGATTTCATAGAGCTACTCCACGTGCAACTAACTATAGGAAAACCCCCTCTCCAAGTTATAGCCAGCTGCAGATCCCACTCCATGAACCATGATATCCACATTGCCAACTTGGATCTACTTGTATCGCTCAGAATACAACCAAACACCCTGGTTATGGGTGACTAACTATCCATCCATAGACTGGGTAAATTATACATGTACAAACACACTCACCCAAAGGTTGCTGGATTTCATTAACTCAAAGCTCTTGGAGCAGATAATTGACACCTCCATAAGGGGCCCAAACATTCTAGACTTGGTACTCACCAACATGGTAGAATGGTGCAGTACCACAAGTGTGTGTCCATCCATGGTAAAGTTTGATTATAAATCAGTCTCTTCTGAAGTAACAATAGCTTCAGAGCCCCCCAGGAGAAATTAGGCAAAAATACTTCTCCAAAGCCAACCACAGCCTTTTACAAGAAGGCATTAATAGCTTCAAATCTCCTGTCCCAACTGACAGCAAGGATATCTATACTGTCATATACAGCAATTCATTGTATCAACATCTATACAATTGTATTGACTCCACCATTCCTGATAGGACCATAGGGAAGATCCTCAAGAAAAAAACAAGCCTGGTTGGTGGGCATCCACCATAAACAGATTATAGAATAAGAGAAAGAAATTGCTGTCTAAGAGCAAGAAGGAAGGATCTCAGAAATGGAAAGGAGCAGGAATATCAATATTCATGAAAGATAAATACACCTCCAGAATAGTTAAACAGAATGATTTCATAGAGTTACTCCACTCCCTTCTCAACTTGAACAAGCAAATAAGAGATCTTGTAAAGTCCTCTAAAGCTAACTATGTATCGAGCTTAGCATCTCTACCTAAGGATATCCATAAGGCATTCTTTAGTTACATCCAAAAATCTTAATGGAAAAGCCCAGATTTGCACTGAACTGGTAGTGAATGGTACCACATATACTGAATCAGCAAAAATAGCCAACCCGCTAATGTAAAGGTTCAGTGAAAACTTCTCCTCCCTCTCCCTGACACATATACCTCAAAACATTCCTACCACCTATTCTCCACCTAGTATCTCTAAAGAGCAGATCTTAACTGCTCTACACAAGGCCAAAAATACAGCCTCTATGGACCTGATAACATCCCATTGGGTACTCTATTCAACCACAGCCTAAGCACTGATTCTGTCCCTGCTGAAAGGAAAATAGGTACCATCATCCCCTTGCACAAGGGGGGTGCATCCACTGACCGTGGGAACTATAGATCCATTAGCCTAACCAGCCTTATCTGGAAGGTCATGGAGAGAAGCATCATGGGCCTTATCAGTGATGATATAGGAGACCTTCAATCATTTGACCTGACCCAGTTTGATTTTGCTAAAGGGAGACTCTGTCTTTTGAACCTGGTTGACATATTTGAGATTGTCACCAAAGCCCTGGACAAAGGAAAATATGTGCATACGGCCTACCTACACTTGGCCAAGGCCTTTGACACAATCCCCTCTCTCAGGCATCATTGAAAAACTCACCCAGCTGGGGGTCAACCCAAATATTGTCAGGTGGTTTGCAAATTGGCTCAACAAAAGAACACATACAGTCAAAATAGGGGACTCCACCTCTACCAGCAGACCTATTTGTTACCAGTGGTGTTCCACATGGATCAGTGATGGGGCCCCTATTGTTTGGAATTTACTTTTCAGAAGTACAGGCAAAAAAGAAAGTCTGTAGCTGACAATGTTTGCTGATGACTGCAAACTTGGAGCAGTCATTGAGTCCCTAGATGATGTCAACATTCTATAAGAAGGACTGACACAAACCAATGATGACAACATTCTATAAGAAGGAGTGACACAAACCAGTGACTGGTGCTAAAGTTATGGTCTTAAACTCAATTAAAAAAATGCATGGGGCGTGCCTTCATTGAAGGTTGTGTGTCAGGGCTGGTAACCCGGTACGTAAAAATCCACTACCAATCATTAGCGGACCGGAGTTCCGTTGTGGCGACCCCTAACCGGGAAAAGCCGAAAGACACAAACAAACTATATATGTGTTATAGACCATAATTTTCTATGATGCTTTGTGGCTCATGTTTTCAGTGTTTTTGAGCTACTAGACTATTATAATGTGTGCATAATCTCCAATGCAACAATCTTGCTACATTATTATGCCACTATCTTGAGCCACTGATATTAGCCTTTCGTCTTTTGGTTTAAATGCACCTCTGCTTAACCATTCCTGCATTCAATCCTGATCAGCATGAGGTTGTTCCAAGACTTCCCTAGACTTGCAACTATATTTATGAATTCTACATTTCTTGCCTTCTCATCTGATCCTTATATTCTTTCTTTTGTTTTTGGCACATTGCATTGCTACCTAATTTTTATCTACTTCTGGTTTGATTTCCATTCCTACTTGATACTGCTAAACTAAGTTGGGAAGTCATCTTAGACTTGTTCTCCCAATGTTTCAGCACTTTCACTTCATTTGGGTCTTGAGAGGTCAGCAGATATGTATGCAGTCCCACTATCACAGATCTATACATTTAATCACATTCGAGGAGGCTCATGCCTCCTTCAGAATGGGAAATATATAGTATTGGTATGCACTGATTTTTATAAACCATTTGGTGAGCATGAAACATCCTTCTTGTTTTTCTGTTTAAACTAGCCAATACCTTTTGAGGCTAGTCAGTCACTCCAAAACTGTAAGTTAGGACAGGAAGAGCAAACTGGTTTATAGCGTGGACTTTGTTCCTAAATAATGCTGTTTTTAGTAATAATTTAAGCCTTCCAAAATATTACTTATTGAGTTTTATTTGCATTTCTTCATGTTTTATTTTTGATCCTTCATCAATTCCCAAATATTTATACACTCCTTCTTGCTCAAGTTCTTTTATACCACATTCCTGTCCCAAACTGATGTTTTCTTGGTGCTGCAGCTTTCCTGTTTTAAAGGTTACTTTTGCACATTTACCAAGATGAAATGACATTCTTATATCATCTGAATGTTTTGACCACCTGCAGTTGTTGTTTCAGTTCCTCATAAGGTGAACTATACAGTTTTAAATCATTTACAAAAAGAAGATGAGAAATCTTTACACTTAGTTGTTTTCTGAGAGCCAATTTATAGCCATGGCCTAATTTGTTAGGTAGACAGCTTATTGGGGAAAGAGGAAGGCAAAAGAACAGCAGTGACAGAGAGTTACCCTGGAATATCCCCCTTTGAATTTTTAATCCTCAAATAATAATTTGTCCTTTATCATGGCTTAACTGCAGAGTGATTTGCAACTGTTTCATGGTTGCTGTAATGTAATTGATCAGTATAGGGTGCGTCTTATACATTTTTAAGCACTCTTTTATCCACGAATGTAGGATGCTATCAAATGCTATTTTTGCAGTCTATCCATGGCATACATGACATATATTCTTCCCCTTTTTCCCGTTCTCCATTATAACTTTATTTAACATCAGATGATCCTTTGTTTCACACAACTTTCTTTTATTACCTTTTTGTCTACTGCTATGACTGAGTTATCTTCTAAATGACTGTAATAGCTGCATCAATTCCAGTGTATAGTTTATATGTTATTGGAAGGCAAGTTACTGGTCTATATAATATAGGATGGCTTGCATGTTCGGTTTATGCAGGAGTAGTGTTTTTTCTATTGTTAGCTAGGCTGATGTCTGTTCTGGGTGTGCATATAAATAGTTCTTACTCATGGCTAAGTCATCATGTTAAGATGTTAATACTTTTAACCAGAAGTTAGGTACTACATCTGAGTCTGGGGTTTTCGAGTTAGGAGGTTTTCTTAACATTGTTTCAGTCTCTCTGGCTGTTACTTCATCCCATTGCATATCCTGTAAATTTGAACTTTTTATTCTTTCTTTTATTTCTTCTCTCCATTTAGTATCTTTGTTTTGTTCCACGGGGCCTTCATAAATATTTCTCCAAAATGTGTCTATTTGTTCTTTTCAATGATGTTTCAATTCCTTTTGCCTTGTTTCCCAATTCTGTATAAAACTTTTTTGAGTAATCAATAAATTGCTTATTTTATACTTTTCCTTTATATTTATCTGCATATCTTCTAACTTTTTTCTGCCTGTGGTGATATTTTAATTATTTGCAAAATTGCATGATAGATCTTGATCTGCTCTGATACTGTGCATTGTTTTTATCATGTCTATCTTTCTGAGTATTTTTGTTGATCTGTTCCATCTTCTATACTCTTCTGTGACACTTTTTATCTTAATTGCTTTATAGTTTTCTCTATTCAATACTTCCATTATGGCCTTCGATTCCTCCCCTTCTTTTCACTTAATACCCTATACTTTTGTGGTAAGACTTTAGCTGCACAGTAACATATCATATTTACTTCTCTTATATTGCATGAATTTCTGTGGAAAGTCCTAATTACTGTGTTCATTTGTTTTATCAAACTTCTAAGGTTTGGGGTTTTATTGACTTCCTGTCATCTGTTTGTTTCACTGATCTTAATATCTCTGTCCTTCTGTGTTAAATCAAGCAACTCTTCTCTTATGTCATTTTCCTCTAAACTGAGGGTACATTCTTTGTTCTTCATTTCCTGTGGGCATTCTATAGGTAGTTCCACAGCATCTTCCTGTGCCACATTTTCTTCTGTTTCATCTTGTGTCATTCACTGTTTTCCATATGGGAACTCACTGGCCTATCACCCCACAATATTGACTGCATTAGAGTTGCCACAATTTCCTGACCAGATGTTTCCCACTCCACTGGTTTTGCCCTAAATTGGGGATCCAATGTTCTGTCCTGCTGTGATGTTTTCTGAGTCAGATTTTCTGCACTAAATCCTTCACTTCACAAGTAATCCATAATCTCAGTTTCAATTTCTTGAATTTCTCCATTAGTAATCTTCTTGTCTACTTTTCATCTTTGTTTTTTCTTTTTGTATTGTTAAATTTTCCATGTCTGGATGCCGTTGCCTATATTTCTCTTCAAATATCTTTGATGCTGATCATTTTTGTTTTGATTAGTTTTATTTTCTCCTTGGCATAAATATTGCACCATATTAAATCTCTTTTTCTTTCCAATGTCCATATTTCTTTTCCAGATGTCTCCTGATCCTCTTGTTTTTCCTTACCTTAGGGACTTGTTGTTCCATCATGCTGTAATGGAACCTGTGTTAATCTTTCACTTTGCAAGTGTTCTATAGCTTCAACTTCTGCTTTTTTAACTTCTACTAATCTTCTGCTCTACATTCCCTCTTTGTGATATTTTTTTTATTGTGAAATTGTCCATATATGGATGCCTTTGCCTGTATTTCTCATCAGATATCTTTGGGGCTGCCTTTTTTGTGTTGATTAGTTTGGCTTTCTCTTTTGCATAAATATTACAGTAGATCAGATCTCTCTTTCCCATGTCCAGATTTCTTTTTTATACCTTTCAAAAGTCTCTAGGTTTTGTTCTTTACATTTTCCTGCTTCCTTTGTTGCTTCTTTTTTTTTCCAAATGGACCACGGTTTCTTGGTCCATTTAATGTTTTTCATAAATCTGTTGTATTAATGAACACAAATTTTTGTTTGAAGCTTCTGACACTTTTTCTTGTGGAAGTACTTTTCTTTCCTCTAATGTCTCTCAATCTTTTTGTATATGTGACAGTGCAGTGGTGCAGCAGTTAATGTTGTCACCTCACAGCAAGAGATTCTCCAGTTCCATTCTTGGCTGGGGTGCATTCTGTGTGGAGTGTGCATGTTCTCCCTGTATTTGTGTGGGTTTCCTCCAGGTGCTCTGGTTTCTTCCCACATTACAAAGACATGCGTTTGGAGCATTTCTCCTGGGGCTCCACTGAAAATAGGCTGTGTCCTAGTCAGACTTTCCTGGTCAATAAATGTTAAATAAATATCTTTTGTATGGAAACTCTGCGCTTCTTGCATAATAGTAATAATACATAATTTCTTTCTTATCCTCAATAGTCCACTCGATCTTCTTTATGGCTCTTCCTTGGCCTATCCATTTTTGTGATTTTCTACAATGGGGGGGGGGGCATCCTCCCCCTGGGCCTGGCCTAGTCCCATTGTAGGAATGTCTCTCTGTCTTGATTCTACACTGTCATTTTTTCCAGTCCTGACACCAGTGCGCCTACCAGGATTGGGCACTTTTTTATTCTGGGTCTGGTGCACCCTGATATATTTTTTTATTTTTTAACCTACTTCTGTCCATGATATATGCTGTATAAATACAGTCTATATATCATCATATATATCAATGTCATCTTGGTTTAGATAAAAAAAAAACAAACAAAAAAAAAAAAAAAACAAGGCCCACCTCGTGAAGGTACTCACCAATTCTTGAGGATGAATTAAATTTCAGCAATACTACTGTCTTTTGATTGCTGACTTATCATCTCTCCATTTGGACCCCATTATCTTCCCCTCTAGAAAAGGCGATGTCCCTGCAGACTACCATATTAATAACAACACCCTAAGCTCTAAATCAGTGGTGAGAGATTTGGGCACATTAACAGCATCCTTACTTTTGATCATCGTGTCTCCACAGTGGTAAGGAAAACATTCTGCATTGCTCACCAGATAAGCAAGGGCATAGCTTCCAAAACAAAAGAGGTTATAACCACCCCACCCCCCCCCCGTACTCTTCCCTCATCATGCCAATAATAGAGTACAACTCTCTCTTTGGTATGTACCTAAACAGGTACCTGCAGCAACTATCAAGACCTCAAAGTTTCCTCACAAAGAAAATGCAGGGTCTTCAGCACATTTCTTGCGCGGATGGACAGAAATCACTGTCACTATACTTTATATCATATAGATTACTCAGATACAACCTGTGCCTTGCATACAGAGCAACCTCTGATCCTGCCTTAATGGAAATGCTGCACATTCGTAAGTCAAATGGCACACAATTCACTTGCTATAGTGACCTTAACCTAGCATGTGACTTCAATAGGTCTTGCTGGAGAGACAGATTTGTCTCCCAGAGGTTGCCTCTCCTGTGAAATAAACTTCCAATGCAGGTTAAACAGAGCCCTCATTAACCCTTTTTAAGCGTAACTTGGATGACTGGATGGGAAACCGCAAATCACTCCAGGGCTGTGCCCTTCTTGGTGCTGATTTAGATCTGCTTATAACATAGACCATATCTCTAGACCCTTAAGGGAACAGGGTTAAACTTGGCTAGGCTTGTTCAGGGCCCTAGGGTCATTAGCCTAGTAACCTTCTATGAACCTATAAACCTATGAACAGATCTTATATCTATACAAATAATATACTGATATTGCAGTAGCACTACTAGGGATATTTTATTGGCAGATGGGATAAACACAAACTAAGAAATTTAGAACAAACTTCTAAAAGGTGGGTACTTTGGATGGTACAGGGAAACATGGGTGAGCTTTATTAAATCATTGGATAGACACAAACAGGTTATGTGTTATAGACAAATTGCAAATGAGAAAATGCTATTGGAAATCTGTTCCAAGTATCATGATATTGGCCAACTAGGACTTCCTACCATTTTTGAAAACATGTTAAAACATCTGGGGCTATAAACACTAAGAAATATCCTGATGTAACTGTAGACCATTTTAGTGAAGACTGTAATTCAGTGTTAGGCAGATGGTAATCAATGGACAATAAGCACAATCAAATCACATACAACTTTAATATATTACATGTTGATCGGACCATATGTTTATAGATTCACAGGTAGTTACTAGTCCAATTAATTTATTTGGCAGGTTCTGATACCATTACATTGTTTTGTGAAGTATATGTAGGTGTGGGCATGGGTGGCTAACCATTTACAGGCTACTTCTGTCAACTAGAGACATAGGTTCCAGACCAGGGATCAATTTATGATTCCATTTCCACTGGTCAAAGTTAGACTTGAATTGGGTTAGGGAAGAACTCCGCTTGACATGGATGGGAAGTTTGTTCTGCTGAAGGGGTAGTTCCTGAGACACATATCTGTCCCACCAGCATGTCCTATTTTTTTCTGTAGGCAAGCTTTATGCCCTAGATATGATAATTCTGGTGCTTTTTGTTTTGCTGATTTGCACCAGGTCCATCAAAGTGGAACCAGAGGATGCTTTGTAGGCCAGGCATAGATTGCCTCCCAACAGCCTGTAGGATATTGAGAACAAGTATATGGCTCTGATGTGGTTCTTTGAACATGTTTATGTCCTAAGTTCTTTTTTTGAGGAACCTCTGTGAATGCTTCACTTGCTGTATATGCCTTGTCAGGTGCATGTTGTAGGGGGTGTTACTCAATAATTGGTCTGATAAAGGCTGACTACAGTGGAACAATGACATTGTTGGACTTTCTTATATGTTGCGTAAAATAGATTGATTTCCTTACCATCATGGACACATAATGGTCAAATGTCAGGTTACTGTCTAAATGTGTTCCTAAATCCCTGACCGCTGGATCTATTCTTAGGGGTGTATCAATGATGTGTTCATGTTCAGGTTTAGCTATCTTCCTAAAGGATGCAACTATGTATTTCTTAGCACTGAGTTTTAGACTGTGGATCTGGCACCACCTATTTGTCTGTGTCAGGCCTTCTTGGAGAATGTTTGTGTCCTTGTGGAATTATATGACTGTACCCATTTTGCAATCTTCTGCAAACTTTGTAAGCCACAGCCCCTTAATGTCTGGCCTTGATTTCAGATGCCAAAAAGAAGTGACCCCAACAGCAAGCCTTTGAGGTCACTGCTAGTGACTGAACACTTAGTAGAAGCAGACTCACCTATCTTAACTTCTTGGGTCCAGTCTGTGAGCCTCTGGTTATACAATGGGACACATAGGATTTTATACCTAATTTTATGAGTTTGTCAGCAATGCATGAGTGAGGAATTTTATTGAATGCTTTGGCCAGGTCAATGTTGGTAGTATGCACAGTTTTTCCCTACAGGTAGAGGAGACGTCTGGCAAATTTCGCATCCATAAGAGACAGTATATACCTCTTCATTCACATTCCTCTCAAACTATAGAACAAAGGATTAGAGGATAATTTGCTCAAGAATAATAAAGGAGTGGAAGACATTAGTTTGGTGGCTTATTAATTGTCTGACCACGAGGTTGCAGTATTAATATGACACTATTTCTCTTTTTGTCAGTGAAGTAGACAGTAGACGTTAAACATTTCATGATTCAGAGGTGAAAAGTTTTATCACATAATTCATTGCTATTTGTATTTTGTGTCACTCTGACAGTTCTCTACCTTGTATTTTCTGAAAGGATATTTTTAAAAAAGTATGCAAGCCTTTTGCAAATCAACTGCAGAGATAGGATGACAATATGGTGATGATGGTGAAGCACAATGTCTATTGCAGAGGGGGACTTTGTTCAGACAAATGATCGGAATTAAAAAAATATAGCGTTTATACATCTTAAATAGAAGTTAATTAACTTGAGTAAATAGATGGCCATGTAGCATTTTGACTGGCAGTATGGTCTTTTGCTATGGAAGACATATCATGCTTTCATCTAACTTTATAAATGAAAAAAAAATGCAATGGACAAGTACACTGTTAATGTAAAGGAAGGCAGAGATAAGTGACAAATTGACCTGGAGTACATTAATGCATAACTCATGAAACTCTATAACAAATTATACTGGTGCAGCTACTATAAGGGGGCACTCAGAGAGGAAGAGCAAAAAAAATTTCTGCAGTGGCTGGGACTCCCAGAAGTCAGTTTTTTGAAGTCCTTGTTCTTGATGAAACCAAGCACAGATATGATGTCAGTCATGGTGTTTGAACAGCACCTTGAATAACAAGCTAAGCATTCATATGTAGCATAGCAGAAACAAGCAAGCTAGTTGTTTAGCAAATCTAGTTTCCTATAATCTCCTTTTTTAAATGTATGCAATTGAGGAGAACATATGCATTTCAGCTGGTACCTTCCTAATCTCAGCTTTGTTTAGATCAAGAAACATCCCGTCATTTCCATGAAGCTACAGATTAATTTCTTTGACTAATGAAGAGGCAGTGTTTTACACCAAAGTATTAGTCAGAGGTTGAAGTCCTTATTAGGTTAATTCATGAATACCTCTCAAGCAGGTTCTGTGGGAGCCATTTTTAGTCTCCACAAAAGCTTATCAATCTAGCTGATGCAAGTGGCCCAAGCTGTTCCATCACTAGCAACGGCAATCTTAATAACTTAAACAAAATTATTTATTCATTAGGATGGAGTCATTTATGAGAAAAAAAATCCATTAATATTCCCTAGGAATATGGAAAAGTAGTATAAACATTATATATATATTGCCTTAGATCATTAACTAGTCTTCAGGGAGGTCCATCCTCTTATGTCAAGACACATTGATGAGACCAAAGTCCCTTCACCCCTGCATTATTTGTTTCCATCATTCAGCCTCCTGCAGTGTCTTAAAGAACCATGGATGATGTGGGATTACCTAAGGAAAGTGATACAGTAACCTATACTTGTAGATAACCATCTTCTGCTGAATGGAAATTCTCTGCAGTTCTTAGAGGACTAAGTATCAGTTTTATTGATATAATTATTTTCTTTATTCAAATTATGTGGTTATCTGAGAATCTGGTATTTCTTATCACAGCAACTGCATAATTTCCCATTTTCTCCTAGCCTATCTATGTGAAGGTTGTGAACACAGATGATTCCGAGTTTATCCCATAAAAAATAAATAAAAATGAATTAAAATAAAACAATAATAATGTAAAGGTCTTTGGAACTAATAAACACATTAGCACACACAGTGGTAACTGGGACCTCACAGGCAGGGATGGTACTCCTCTGAGATTTCTATCTGCTTAGAGCTATCCATTACCTTTTCCTTTCACATCCACAATGACAGAAATTAAATTACTTCTATGATCTATGCATGTAATCATATAAGTAACTTTCTTACCAAATATGGTAGTCTGGCAGTTGACAGTGGTTTTATGATATGTATCCTTGAATACCCTCTTACCTATTATCTATCTACCCATATGTCTGTCTCTTCTCTTTTATTTAAATTTATTATCCTGCCTTGAGCACTGATCCAACTTTACCATCTTAGACCAGTTCAGGAGTGCAAATATCTGAAAACCCAGCAAATACTGAGTTAATATGATCCACCTAATGAAATCAAACATTATTTAGTATATGCACACTTGATAAAAGAGGAAGTACAGTCAGGAAATGACAGAGAAAGATATTTATTAGGAGTTCCACAGAACAGTGTGAGCACATTGTATATTCATAAAGTTGATGAAGCAATTTTTAAAAATTGTAGTATGTTTATTTCAACAAATGATGCAATCACTTAGTATACACAGATGTTGCTGAACTTAGTATTAGTAGTATAGATATAAAAAGGATCAGTAAAATTAATGAAGTGCTTAAGACATGACTCTGGAGAAGCTACAGTATTTAAGGCAAGTACAATATGTATAAAAGTAAAGTAGAAGAAAAGAAGCGAGAAAATTGGGAAATGGAAGGGATGCTATGGATCAATTGTTTGAAATGCTATTGTAATATATATTAAAGAAAAGTACATAATGGAAGTGGGTTTGAGAGATCAATGGTAAAATAATGTTTTGGGGACTGAAAGCAGGTATACTTTGTATAATTTAGTAGGTATTTTCAGTTCAGTTCTGAATTTTGTGTAGGAGTGGTTTCTTTTGCGGGTGTAAAGAAGTGATTCTAAACACACTGGGTGAGGATAAAAGAAAGAAATGGTTTGTGATATGTATTTTACTGCAGAGTTTGAAGTAGAGGTGTAAGGGGGTAATTGGTATAAGTTGATAGCTGCAAAATTTTATTGTTATCCAGCCAGACAGGAAGGGGAAAGACTCTAAATTTAGACATTTGAAAACTACAGAGCCCGGCAGTAGATGAGAACTTTGTTGTGCAATTAGCTCTTTTAATTTGGTAAAAGTAAAGCAGTGATGTTCTCCTTTAGGGACATAAATAAATCCACTGGAGACAAACTCAAGGTTATGCTGCTTAATGCTAGGAGTCTAACCCAGAAACTGTATTCACTGGAAGTACTCCTTACCTTGGAAGATGCCAATGTCTGTGTAGTCACAGAGACATGGTTCATGGCCTCAGACAGCACCCCAGCCATGCAAGGCTACAATGCCTTCCAGATGTTCAGACCTCAAAAAGACAGTGAAAGAACCAAAGGGGGAGGTATATCTATCTTCATTAAAGACAAATACACCACAAAACCGGTCAAACAGTATGGTACGACTCACTAGAGCTACTCCACGTCCAACTAACAGTAGCTAAAACCTCTTTCCATATCATTTTTAGAACAACTCTGACTAACGGGATCTACTTGAGTCACTCACAATGCAGCCAAAATCCTTGGTCATGCGTGATTTCAACTATCCTTCCATTGACTGGGAGTCATATATGATCACAAACATACCTGCCCTAAGGATCCTGGATTTTGCTAATACAACTGCTCTGGAACAGATAGTCTGTACCCACATAAGGGGCTCAAATGTCCTAAACTTAGTACTCACCAACACAGGGGGTCTCTTGACTACCCCTGTGTGTTGCCCTCCCCTAGTGATGCCTGTTCATAAAGTAATGATTATACCTGACCACCCACCCCCCCCACGAGCAAAAGGATGAAAATTTTCTCCAAAGCAAACTATAGCTTCCTAAGCAATGGCACAAATAGTTTCAAACCTCCTGCTATCACTGTCAACAATGATGCCTATACAGAGGTGTACACAAATGCCATGTATAAACACTTACAAAAAGGTATAGACTTGGCTGTACCTGAACGGATCAAACAAGGTCCTCACAAAAAAAAAAAGAAAAGCCACCCTGGATGACATCAATCATAAATAGATTATACAACAACAGGAAGAAACTTAGTCTAATAACAAGATGGAACTGACTCAGCAGAGGAATGACACCCACTACAGCTTGAACAAGCAAATTACATATCTTGTAAAGTCCTCTAAAGCCAATTACAAAGCTAACCTAGCATCACTATCTAAGGATAATCAGAAGGCATTCTTAACCTACATCAGAAATCTAAAAGGGAAAGCCCAGCTTCGTGTCAAATTAGTAGTGGATGGTACCACTTCTACTGACCCTGAGGACATCACCATCCTTCTAGCAGACAGATTTGGTGCAAAGTTCAGCCGTCTGTCCCCAACAGACATAGCTGAAGTATACCTCACACCAGTCTTGTACTTAGTATCTTCCAAGAGCAGGTCATAACTGTACTCTCCATGGCCAAAAACATAGCCTGTATGGGACTGGATAACATCCCAGGCTGCCTACTAAATGGTCTAAAACAGGACCTAGTGAAACCACTTGTTGATCTCTTCAACCACAGTCTAAACTACTGGCTTTGTCCCAGCAGAGTAAAAAACAGCAACAGTAATTCCCTTGCACAAAAGAGGTCCATCAACCGACTATGGGAACTATAGACACATAAGCCTAGCCAGCCTTATCTGCAAGACCATGGAGAGAATCATCATGGACCTTATCAACAAAGACATAGATGACCTTCAAACTCTTGACCAGACCAATTTGGCTTCATTAAGAGTACATCATGCTTATTATACCCAGTGGACATCTTTGGGAATGTCACCAAAGCCCTGGATGAAGGCAAAACAGTACATACAGCCTATCCCCCACTCAAGCATCATTGAGAAACTCACCCAGCTGGGAATTAACCCATGTGTTACTAGATGGGTAGCCAACTGGCTCACTGACAAAACACATACAGTCAAAGTTGGGGATTTCACATCTAACATCAGACCAGTTACCGGTGATGTACCACATGCATCTGTTCTGGGCCCCCTACTGTATGGAATGTATTTCTCAGAAGTCCAGGCAAAAATAGATGGCCAGTGGCTTACCAAGTTTTTCAATAACTGCAAAGTGGGTGCAATCATCGAGTCCCCGAAAGATGTTGGCGTACTACAAAAAGGACTTACACAGACAAATGACTGGTGACAAAGCCATTGACTTAAATGCAAAAAAAAAATATGTTGTCATCCCTTTCGGCAAAGGGGAAGTCCCTGCAAATTACAATATTAAGAGTACTCCCCTTTGCTCAAACCCTGTGGTGCGAGATTTGGGAACGCAGGTTGATAGCAACCTTAACTATGATCACCATGTATCCACAGAGGTAAGGAAGGCCTTCTGTGTTGCACATCTCATAAGTAAGGGGATCACATCCAGAGCTAAGGATGTTATAACTCCTCTGTACTCATCCCATATCAGACTACTAATAGAGTACAGCACTTCCTTCTGTATGAACCTCTCCAGACACCTGAAACAGCTGGAGAGACCTCAGAGGTTTTTCACCAAGAAAATTCAGGCCTTCAACACATGACCTACATTGACAAGCTGAAGTCCCTGTCACTGTACTCTGTATTTTATAGGCTGCTGAGAGGTGACTTGTGCCAGACCTACAGAGCTGTCTTGGACCCTGCCCTAATGGAAATGCTGTACATCGCCAAGTCAAATAAGCCAAGATTCACTCACTCTAGGGATCTTAACCTAGCCTGTGACATTAACAGAACATGCTGGAGAGACAGATATGATTGCCACTCCTCTGGAAAAAACTCCCAATTCACATAAACCAGAGCTCCTCAATGATGTTGTTTAAGCATAACTTAGACAATGTGATGGAAGACCATAAATTTACTCTAGAAGTGTCACCTATATCCCTCTTGGATAAGGGCAGTCGGTGCTCATCATAGTCAAATATAGACCATATAACTTGGTCAGTAAGGGAACAATGGTATAACATGGCTAGGCCTATAAAGGCACTAGGGCCAGTAGCCTAGTCAAGTCCTATGAACCCATGAACCTATGAAGAATAGTTGCCATTTACTTGCAAGGATGGTAAGACTTTTCTCTGATGCTGTAAAAATGAAAAGTGGGGTATAGTCTAATTATCCTTCAAGGATCTATTGACTTTAGCTCTTGCAAAATAAATAGAAGCTTCAACAGTTCAAATTACATTTACCTCTTTACTGTTGGAGCCGGAAGCTTCATCATCATGCATACAAATAAGCTAAGCAGCTTCCTATTAACTTTACAGTTACTTATGTGGCTGTCTCTTTATTGTATAACCTTCTTTTAATGGCCTATTAAGTCTCTACACTGGTTTATTACTGTGAAAGAGCATTCCACAGCTCTTAGATGTTCTATTTCCAGAGCTTTCATTTTTAACATTCAATGTCCTCATTTGTCTGTACTGACAGGGTTTTCTGTCACTTAGGTCCTAGTTGAAACTCTCTTCCAGATACCCATCATCAACTTCTTATTGCAATTTCTCCAAACAGTAGAAACTACATACACAGCACCAAAGTGAATGTAACTGTGTTGGATTTGTAACTAAAGAACATAAATGTTCACAACTGCTTGAATCATCCTGTAGGACTGCCTGGAGCAGATTATTGAGCAAGTTAAGTCTTTCACTTTAAATAGTTCCACCAAGTTGTGCCTGCTTTCTATGTATTTATTAACTATATTGTCACTTGTGTGTTTTCTAACTGCAAAGGTCATTATTGATTAAAATGTTTTCTTTTAAATTTTAGTCTAGATTAGAAGTGTGAAATCTTGAACCTCCATATTTCATCTTTAGAAGTAATGAAGGCCATTGGCTGGAATCTCATGAGACACTGGAGACAGATGAATTCCTGGCAGAATTTTATAAGTTATAGAAAATGTATGCAAGTTCAGTCCCAGTAAAGGTCTTCAATAATGAGGATCCTACAAGAGTTAGTTGCAGAGATTATAATTAGTCTCCACTTATGTTTATACCAAGGATGGAAGGATAATCGCTAAGGCCGAGTATACACCTCTTCACCCTCCTATCCACAAAGGTATCCACCTTTTATGTACACTCCTGATATTTGTTTGTGTGGAAAGTAAAAAAAATAAAGAACACCATAATTTATTTCAATCTATTGAGCACATAGACAAACTCCTGACATTACTAACTTGTAGCAATTCACTAAAACTTTTTTGCATAATTCTCCTTTGTAAGTACTTCCTCTGTCTCTTATAATAGCCTGTTATGGCTGCTCTAGATGCTGTGTTGGGCTGCGATTAATATAACAGCCCAACTAATATAACCATCCGCTATTGTCATATGATTTATTAGAAATGAGTGACAAGTCAGTAGAGTGCACAGGACATGACCCTGCTCTCTACAAGTAACCCTTGCCCATACCACATGCTTCCTCTCCCTAAACTAGTCATGTCAATGATGATCTTACTTAACTCATGTAATTGCTCTTTGCTGTCATACAAAGCCTGGCCTCTAAGACACACAACTTATGACAATCACATTTTATGTGCAACTGCGGAAAATGGTGAAACAGTAGTCACAGCAATCTTTTTCAGTTACAAACTATAAGGCATAAATAAAATCCATAACAATCTATTTCACTTGTAACTTCATCACCCCAAATCAAACTCTGTAAAAATTAAATATAAAATATACATGTGTATGGTGCTATGAGCAGTAAGCCGTGGTGGTGCAGCGGTAGCATTGTCACCTCACAGCAAGAGGTTCTTCCATTCTATTCTTGGCTGGAGTGTCTTCTGTGTGGAGTCTGCATGTCCTCCCCATGGTTTAGTGGCATTCAAAAGACATGTGTGAATGTGCGTGCCTTTGATCAAGGCTGGGCATCGAGCTGGCACCTCGGCACCATAAAAATTTACTGCCAATCATTAACAGACCGGAGTTTCACTGTGGTGACCCCTAACCGGGAAAAGCCAAAAGAAGAACAACAACATGGTGCTATTAGCAGTCTGTAATGTAACCACTGCCCACAGATTTGTCTGGTTTGCTGCCAGAAAATGTAAAACAAATAAACAAATATATTTTAACTGGGAGCTGTCAAGGATTATAATCTGCATCTAGCTAAGCCACAGCAATGACCACTTGACTGTAATAATGCTAGCAATCCTTTGTTTTCATTTTATAAAAGTGACAAAAAAGTGGCCACATTAATGTAGATTATATTGGTGACAGATGGTTAATCACTATGGCTTGTTCTTAATACATAGTTCACAAAAAAAGCGAGAATGAGAATCTTTACCATACCTCTTAACACAGCAATCAGAGAGAAGGAAATTAGGGGGGGGGTGCAAAGGAGTATAATCAATGATAAATTTGAAAAATATCCCCACCCTGTAAAACTCCAACTGTAACGTTAGCTGAAGGAAGGAAATAGGAGTGATTCAATTACTGTATAGCAGAAAAGAAAGAACTTTGCTTATTTATTGAAATCATGGTGACAGTAAACAATAAAGAATTAAAACTGCATCCCTGCAGTATGCAGGTTTGTGATAATACTTATTTCTTCTGCATCATTTTCCTTTCCATTCTGACATATCAGCAGCAAATTTTCATACCCATAGCTGTTAAATTAGGATTTCTCTAGCATGGGATCTCCTGGTTACCTAATATTGCAGTGACAGACCCCAAGCTGCCAAATCAAGGTAATTTTACTGCTTGTCAAAGTTGTCAAATGGAATGTGACCCCGAATGTTCAAAGAGCAGCCTCAACAAAAAAAATATACAATGGAACATAAACCCATATGTCTTGCAATTCATAAGAAAATTGATGTAATCATCAATTAGGTTGTACGACTTCAGAATATGAATAATCAATTTGTAGCACTCAAGTAGCAGAGATGTGGGGTAGTGCAGTCCATTACATTAAGGATTCTGGGCTTTGTCTCTGTAGAAGTGTAAGATTTATTTTTATGATGTAGTTAAGACTTCTCATGCATTGCAGACATCCATGTAGTTAAACAAGTATCTGTGATGCAGTGACTCAACAATCTAAGAACATTTACAACTATTTTTAACAGACAGTGAGCTTTAGTAACTGCATAGAACAACAGACTATAAAAATTCAGAGGGACATTTGAATTTATACTAGTATATAAATAATCAATTTGTAGCAATTAAGTAGCACTTAAGCTTGCAACTTGCTACTGTAATATTCACATAGCCTGCTCCCCTCATCCTTATTTCAGCTCCCATGAGGTATGCAAGAACATTTCTGGCATGCTCGATGAGGATCTCTGCATATAATAAGCTACACAAGAATACTGTAAAATGGAACCACTTGCTACTGTAATACTCACCTTGCCTGCTCCCGCATCCTTATTTCAGCTACCTTGAGGTACGCAATAATCTTTCTGGCATGCTCAGTGAGGATCTCTGCATAGAAGGAGCTACACAAGAATACTGTATAACAGAGCCACTTGATACTGTAATACTCACCTTATCTGCTCCCTCATCCTTATTTCAGATCCCTTGAGGTAAGCAAGAGCCTTTCTGCCACTCTCGATGAGGATCTCTGCATATATGGAGCTACACAAGAATACTGTAGAGTGGACCCATTTGCTACTCTAATACTCACCTTGCCTGCTCCCTCATCCTTATTTCAGCTCCTTTGAGGTATGTGAGAACCTTTCTGGCTTGCTCGATGAGGATCTCTGAATATAAGGAGCTACACAAGAATACTGTATAGCAGAGCCACTTGCTACTATATGCCTCTACATTGTAACCTACGATTTATTAGTAAATAACCTAATAAGATGTGCCAGCTAACTGTACATCACCACACCATGATTCAGTCCCTTCTCATTCTGTTATAGAAATTCACAACTTCAGCTCTTCTCTGCCCCAGTCTTTAACCTGCCCAATAGCCTCTGTACATTACATCTAGCTTTTCCTGTGTCTATGCTAGCTCCTTCCCTGCCCACTTCCCTCCCTTCAACCAAGTACAATCTGCCCCTTATTACTATTCTATTTGTAAGTCTAGTTTAAGCTGAAGTCATCCTTCTGCTGTTGGTCCAAGTCCTCCCTTTTTAATCCTAATGTTTTAGCTCTCCACTCCTATCTACATAGAGGCCCTCAAGTTACCCTGTCCTTTAATCTGCTTTCCCTCCATGGAGACCTCTTTCTGCACTTTCTCCTAGCTTAGTATCCTGTATTACAAAATGACATATCTTACAGCAAGGATTGCAATCAGCAGAACCTATTGATTGTTTTTTGCACATAAATTCCAACTGGATCCAACCCACTGCATTTGCCTGCTCTACGCTCGGGCTCACTTCACTCCCATACCCTACCCCCATTCCCAGCCACCCCTACTTTCTTTAAATTTATATCTATTCTAAGCACACCCCTTATCCCCTTCATCCAATCCTAACCCATCTTCCCACATCCCAAACTACCTCCTAAATCCCACGCTCTCCAATATATATCCCAATCACAGCCCTCTTCCTACTCACTCAACCCTCCCATCTCCTTCACTTTACTCTACCTCCCCACCAATAAACCCACTATGCATCTCTACTACTCCTTAATAACCAATACTCTACTATTCCATTTTCTTTACCTCAACTACAGCTCCACCTCCCTCCACTCATACCAAATCAGACACTTCTGCTCACCAACACTTCCACTCTCCACACATTACTCACAATTCAATACTTATACTGACATCAGCCCACAACTTTATAATAACTCAACTACTCTTCTCCTACCTTTCAAACATGTTCACACCTACCAACCTAGTTTGTCAGCCTTAGATATCACACACTGATTAACAATCTAAGACTCATTCTACTGCACTCTATAACACAAATTAAATTTCAAGCTGACATCCATTCCAATCCAGGTCCCAAGAAAAACTTCTCACCCTACCTACAAACTTCCACATCCACCACCTCAACATATTCTAATCAGTCTACTACTCATTCCCATCCCTACTCCCTATACCAACAACCTCTAATACTGACCTGCTTAGCCAGTTTCAATCTCAGTAGTATCATAATTAAAGTAAGTGAATTCCATACTATCCTAGCCACCTACTCACCAGATATAGCTGTGATGACTGAAACATTGTTAAAGCCCCACATCAAAGACAAAGAAATCATCACATCCAGCTATAACTTCATTGGACTTCACAGATTAAACAAAAAAGGTGGTGGTGTCACTGTTTTTTTAAGGACACCCTCAAAGTTGTACAACTAAACTGTGTTCCTCTTGACCTACACAATTCTGAAATCCTAACTACCCACCTTGAAATCAACCCATACAAATCAATAATTATCATAGCCACTTATCTACCACCAGGAAATAATTTTCCCAATATAGAAAGTCTACTTTCTTTGTCTTCTACCAATTTCAGCCAATAAACTATAGTGCATGGTGATTTTAACCTTGATTGCCACTCCTGCTCATCAAATAACACCTCCAGCTTCATAAACCTCTTCGACTTCACCCAAACTATAACCTGTCCAACTCGCACAGATTAGCATTCCAGTAAGCAATCAACATTAGACTGTATATTAACTAGCAAATCTAACCTAAATTACTTAGCTGGCTGCCTTCCTGACTCCCCCAGTGACCATTCTCCAACCTTTCTATACAGGAAACATCTCCACACTCAAAGCAATATCACCTGCAGATCTATCAGTAGCAAAAATAACTTTTCCCCCACCATATTCAACCTTCTACTCCAACATTGTGACTGGAAACCCCTAAAAAAGCCTTCAGTTATACCTAGCCGTTAAGTACTTCAACAATACCTTCTTTAAAACACTTAATAACCTCACCCTCACTGGGAAAGTATGCTGTAAATCCAAGCACCAAAGACACCAAACTGCTACTTAAACACAGAGATAAAGTCTGGTCAGCCTACCATGCCACCAGAGATAAAGTACACCTAGTAGCTTATCATCAACAACTATGCAATCTAGCTAAGAAACAAATCAAAAAAGAAAGAAAACTTACTTTACTTCCAAACATGTCAACAGAAGCACCTAAACAATCCCCAGAAATTCTGGCAAAGCATTAACTATCTCCTCAGCACCGGTCATAGCCCATCCCCAGAACCAGTCACTTCAAACAACTCTGACCCTATTGCAACTCAAATCTACTCTCGCTGTATAAATACAATAATCTATCTACTAGACAGTCAGCCTAATCAGCCACTTACTGTTCCATTCCCTACTCCACATAATCCCAAACCTTTCACTTTTATACCCATTCAAGCTAGTTACATAAAAACTCTCCTAACCAAGCTTAAACCCTACTATCTTGCAGCCGACCAACTTCCTAATGAATTTCTAAAAATTGCCACTCCTTCAATTGCCTACCCCATATCTATCTTGAGTAATCATTCTATTGCAGAACAATATGTCCCACTTCTCTGGAAAATATCTCACATCATTCCCCTTCACAAAGGTGGCCCCTTGAAAGAACTAACGAAATTCTGTCCAATAGCCATCCTTTCCCCCTTTGCAAAGCACTTAGAAAAATGCATCCACAATTAACTCCTTAAGCACTTCCTTAGTCACAACCTCCTATTCAGTTCCCAACATGGTTTTAGACCCAAACATAGTACTAGCACTGCCATAATAACTTTCACTAACATAATTCATCATCTCATAAATGAGGGTCAGCATGTCTCATCCATCTTTCTCGACATGTCCAGTCCTTTTGATACCGTTTCACACCAACTACTTCTCAACAAACTCTCATCTTATGGACTCAGCTCATCATCCCTAACGTAGTTCCATAGCTATCTTTCCAATCGACAACAGGCTAACAAATGGATTAACAGACTATCCCCCCACTCCCCATCTTGATCGGTGTACCCCAAGGTTCCATACTTAGTCCTTTCCTCTTTATTATATTTACAAACAACCTTAGTTCTGCAACTCAACTAGCCTCCATTGTCCAGTACGCCGATGATGCTACTCTTTTCTGTTCAGCCCCCTCACCCCAGGAACTTCAACTAAAAATGCAAACTGCTTTCTGGGACATAGGAAAATACCTCTCTGAACATCAACTAATACTTAACCCAAACAAAACTAAGTTAATACTTTTCAGAAACAAAAAATCAAAACCATGCCTATCCACTCTCACAATCCTCTATTCAAATGGAACCAATATAGAACCTATAAAACCAGACTAAAGTTATATGTGTCACAATAGATGCTAATCTAAAATTTGATAAACATATTTCTCTGACAATCAAAAAAGTCCATATCAAACTTGGTACCCTGTACTGGGCCAAACCATACGTTACCAAAGGCACCAGGCTGGCCACTGCTCTATCACACCTGCTATCGTCCCTACTCTACCGTTCTCTCATTTTCATAAACTTGTAAAAGACTGACCTCAATAACCTAGAATCCTGCTACAAGAAAATTGCCAAGTTTGCCTCTAATCATCCTCACAGGACCCACCCCTGCACAGCTCTCTCCCAACTTAACTGTCTAGACCTCCCCAACCTTTTATCTCTTAATCAACCATGGCCCACAAAATACTCTACCAATCCAGCAACTGCCCTGCTCTTTCCAATCTAGTCCAACCTAGTAACAATCCCAGGTTGCTTAGATCTTCCAACAAACTTATGCTAAAGGTTATCCACTCCAACTATAATGGAGACTCCCTCTATTCTTACAAAACAGCCAAATTTTGGAACACTCTTCCTCATCCCATCTCAAAAATTCCTAACTATCATGTGTTCAAACTACTTTTAAAGGACTACCTAGCTACTCATTAGCTTTGCTCCTGCCACACTCCTGGCTGGATCTATATTACAATTCTCGAAAGCCGACAATGTCTAATCTAACATTGTTGACACGAGAATAGCGAAACTGCAGAACATCAGACAAGTAAATGGAAATCTCTGTAAGGGAAGATTTCCATTTACGTCAATGATAGTGTGGTCTTGGAGTTGGTATATTTAAGTAGCAGGGTGTGTGGGGGGCAAGCCCCCCTGCCTACACCATTTATTTGTATTTTTTTGTGGTTTTTTTTTTTTTCTGAACATTCAATGTTTTAACAGTTCGATCACTAAAGGTCGACCTTTAGTGATTCGAACTGTTAAATATTCAATGTTCTAATATAGACCTCTCCTGGCTAATTATTCCCAGCTCCATTACTTTATCATCCTTTCCTACCTCCTGTCTCTACCCCTTTCCTGCTGTCTCTAGCATTCCCATTTCTTGATTTCATCTCTGTGCTGTACTGCTTTATTATACAACTTCATTCCACTGCTCTGCAGGACATAAGTTCATATGTACTATGTTCATAATCTGTACATGTAAATAGCAACTGACTTTTATTTCTGTTAGTCTTCATTTTTTTTCACTATTATTATTATTTTGTTCTGTACTGTTTATATATGTGTACTCTGTTATTTGCATTTGTATTTATATAGTCAAACAACAATAAAACAGGCTCAGTAACAATATTCATAATGGAGTTAACCACACTCTGTCTGAACCTAGTTACTTAATTATGGATAATGTTGAAGACAGTAATGGGCCCAATTCTGACAACATTTCGCCCCCTATCTTCCATCAAGTTGCTGAACCAGTGGTTCGTAGGAAAACCACCAATAATAGCAGTGGTAGTAGCAGTGGTTGTATACATCCTACCCCTTTCCCGATTTCCAACATGTACAATCGGGGCAGAAGTCACTCTATGATCAGGGGGAGACAAAAAAGAAAAGCCCCATTAGGAGATATAAAGGGACCCACCTTGAAGAAAATGTGGGAAAAGGTAGTGACAACTTATTGTGGAATCTTTCACACAGACCATTAGATAAGTATGAGTTGGAGGTCCTGAACAAAGGGTTATCTTTTATATCAACTACTTATAGTAGTCTCCCAGATACCATTTTAGATGTTAAATTATTTGCGCGTAATGTTCAACTGAAACTGTTGTTTGATAATGTTGAAAATAACATTTATGTTTCACAACCACGGAAACCTAGTGTATTTGTCCATAATTTGCCTCCTTTAGTGGATGCTTTCTGTAAGACTGTAGAAGAGGACTTATATACTTGTTACAAAGACATACGACCTACGAAAAAGAAACAATTTATCTTTCCAACAGAAGAGGGCCTTAGATAATTTAAGGAGAGATAATAAAATATCAATTAGACCAGCAGATAAAGGTGGCCCAGTAGTTATTTTGGATAATAAAGATTATAAATATTATATGCGCGAGATGTTACAAGATACTGCTTTTTATTTACCAGTTAGTGAAAGTGACGTTCAAAAACATGTATCCACGGTTAATACTTTATTAGAAGAACTTCTTACAAGTGGAGCCATTACTATTGAAATGTTTAATTTTCTGTTAGTTGAACATCCCTTAATTCCCACTATACAAGGGCTCCCAAAAATAGATAAAGACCCTGTGAAACCACCTATGAGACCTATAGTGACAGGTAGAGGGTGGGTTACTGAACCCCTCTCTGTGATTGTTGAGAAAATGTTAAGACCTGTAGTTAATTTAAATCCAGTTATTTTGAAAGATACTAAACATTTTTTACTTAATTTATACAAAGAAACAGTTAATGTACCAGATAATTTATCATATATTTTAGTAACTATGGACGTTAAGTCCCTGTTTATGATGATACCTAACCAGCATGACATACAAAGTATACACTGTTACTTAAATAACTATACTGATTTTTTGGATGCCAAAATTAATCTTATTTGTAGATTACTTAGAATAGTACTGGAGAATAACATTTTCTTATTTGATAATGAATTGTTTCTCCAGAGGGATGGCGTAGCTATGGGCACCTCATGTGCCAATAGCTATGCCAACCTTGTAATGGTACTGTGGGAAAAGGATAAACTCTTTCATTTATCTAGTTACCAAGAATTTGTTATATTTTACAAGCACTTTGTAGATGATTTGTTTTTTCCCTGGAAGGGTAATGAGGCTGATTTGGATAGATTTTTTGATGAAGTGAACTCTCTTACTGACTATCTGAAATTCACCATTACCATGTCTCGAGATAGTATTTCTTTTTTAGATGTGTTTATTGAGCGTTTAACCAATGGTAAATTGAACACAAGGGTACATAGGAAATCATGCTATAGAAATACATTGTTGCATAGACAGAGTATGCACCCTGGATTCATTTTTAAAAATATAGTAAAAGGACAAGCTATTCGAGCTTCTAGATTTAACCCAATACAGTCTAGTTTTGAAAAATAACTTAGTGACCTCAATGATAGATTAGTAGCAAGGAAATATCGTGATAGTGAGATAAGATGTAGTTTCCTTAATATAGATAATATTACATCTAGTCAAGCTTGTCCTTATTTTTCAGAACAAGGAAATCAGCAGTATCTAGGGTCTAGTAACTCTGTTACTTTTTATACATCTACACAGAAAGTGTCATTGTGTTTTACTAATCATGTCTGTCAGATTAAAGACATCATTTATAGACATTGGAATTTATTAACTATAGACCCACTTATCAGGAATATTTTAGGGGAACAGCCCCAATTTTTATTTAAGAATAAGAAGAATTTATTTAGACTTTTATGTCATCCGCTAAATAGTAAACATTCATCTCTTGTTAATTCATATTTAGGAACTAGACCATGTTATAGTTGTAATTTTTGTTCCTTTATTTGTCAAGCTTATAATTTTATACATCCCAACACCTTACATATACATAAATTTGATATAACAGCTGATTGCAACAACAAACATGTGGTTTATCTTGCCATGTGTTCCTCCTGTCCTGTTTTCTATGTGGGCAAAACTGACAGGAGACTCAGAGATAGGGTTAGAGAGCATCTGTATCAGATACGAATTAAATCTGACACCAATGCACTCTCAAAACACACTTTAGCCACTGATGCATCACATGTATTCAAGTTCATGGTGATATTTGTTAATACACCTAGCTTGAGAGGTGGTGATGTTAGGAATTTTACTAAGATGAATGAAATGAAATGGATAATTAAACTTCAAGCACATTTATACCCTGGTTTGAATGAGAATATACCTATTAAGCCAGCACTTAGAAACAGGAGGCTGACTTATAAATAAATAATACAATATTATATCCCCTTACATGTATTCTTCTTATATATGTGTCTATATGCTTCATGTAGAGTTTTATTTACATGTTTTTGTATATTCAAAATGAATACTTTTTTATAATTAGTTTTTTAAGATAGGTTCTTCAAGGTTTTTATGTATAGCCCAAACGAGGTGATATCTCCACTCCCCAATTAAGATGTTGATTAGTGAGTTAATTGATTTATATATAAATCGACAGGTTTTTCAGTTGTGTAACATTACTGAGGTCTGAAGAAGCCATCTTGGTGAAAGCGCTTACCTGTCTTGGAATTGTTGAATAAAAGAACCTTATTTTATCTAAGTGTTCAGTAAATCGTTTTTTTCCTTAAAGGCGCTACAAGAACAGAAGTTGGTCTGAACAGACATCTTTATGGTAACTGATATTTACTGCCAGAGGTTGTTACTGAGCCTGTTTTATTGTTGTTTGACTTTGTTTGCTTTATTAGTGCTCAGTAACATTCATTTCACAGCAGTGTTGGTTATCTAGTCTACCTAATTTGTATTTATATACTTATTAGTGTTAGCATTATAACTGTTTTTTAGAGCTTTTCTCCATGGGCCTCCAATGAAAACGGGCTTCTGACCCAGATGGACATTACTTGGTTAACAAATGTTATAAACAAATAAATGAAAAAAAATCATATATAGTCAGCCATGGTGATGCTGGTTAGCATTGTTGCCTCACAGCAAGCGGTTCTCTGGTTTGATTCTTGGCTGGAGCACCTTCTGTGGGGAGTTTGCATGCCCTCCAAGTGGATGAGTGAGTTTTAAAGACAAGCAATAGGTGTGTATGTGTGTGTGACTTCTGCGAAGGCTGGGTACGGGGCTGGCAACTTGACACCATAAAAATCCTACTGCCATTCAGTCTGCAGACCAGTGATCCCTAATGTGAGAAGCCGAAAGACATTTTCATATAAATAAACATGTATAAGTAAAGTTAGAACCCTGTTGGTTCAAGTTAATAGAAATCTGAAAAATCCAAAAGTTATCATTCAGTGTTGGTCTTTTTTTTGACTATTTACAGCCCTGTGAATTACAGAAGCATATCAAACTGGGATACAAGTGATGGACTTTAACGATTATATCTTTATCTGAGATGCACATTCTATTATCAGTCACAAGTTCAAAAATAGTTTCAGTTATATTCACTATTTTATATTAATGCATATTCTACAGGGTTCAGCATTTTGTGGTGAAATAAATCTATTTGATATCCTACAGTGATATTACCTTGTATAATAAATCCATTTCCCATACCTAACTTCTGTATCAAATTTGTGTTCATATCAAAGCACAGCCTCTCATGTAGGCAGTGGGCATAATGCAGGAAACAATCCTGCATGGGATATTAGTCCAATATAGGATGTGCATGCTTGCCTGCTTACACACACACCTGCATATTTCAAATACAATCAAAATCAATTTGTGCATCGCTTCTTCTGCTTGTGCATCCTTCAGCTTTTGGAGGAAACTAGCTTCCCAGTGAAATCAAAAATTCACATGCAGACTCTGCGTAGAAGGCACCCAGATGGGAAAAGAACTAGAAAATCAAATGAAGTAAGGCAATGCTAATCACTACTCATCAGTCTGCTTCCCTGCTTTATTACACAGCACAAGGAATATCTTACTGAGCTGCCCTGTAATGGAATGAACATTGTTTTATTTTGCAGTATAAGAGGTCAAATGTGTGATGTTTATCACGCAGGGTTGGGAGGGTGGCCTAATGGTTAAGGTGTTTGCCTTACAAACACAATGTACAGGGTTTGAATCTCACAGGGGATAACTGTCTAGGCTTAAAATGGCTCGCAAGGGCAGTTACCTAGTACTAACCTATGAACTTATTAGCTACCTATGAACATAGTATCCTGATTAATCAAAGCTGGAGACTTCACTGTGTAATACCTTGAACCTCTTGTAGTGGATATACCCAAATGACCCCTTAATGACATACTGCCTACTCAGCTATATGGCCACTGAATGCACATGACTTTTTACTTTTAGTTTTTTGAGTCTTTACTGGTATATTCAGGCAAGTAAAACCAAACCTTTCTACCTGCAACCTTATATTGAGCTGATCAGTGTATCATATGAGGAATGTTTGGCCATATTTCATAAACACGGAGCTTAAAATAAAGCCTGATGTCCTTAACATTAGAGTAACTGCCAAATATCCCAAATAACATGAAAGGTATGTCCTTAATGGGTCATTTGCATATACCTCTTAGGCCTGCACTACAAGAGGTTTAAGGAATTCCACGACAAAAACTTTAACTTTGCTGGGTCTTTCTCATAGTTTGTGATCAATGGTTCGCATGTGTGATGTTTTTACCCTTTAATTTGGATATTATTACACTTTTTACAAAAGGTACAAAGTTTGAAGATAATACAGTATATGCATCTAACTAAGAGATATTCAAACTGACAAAAAGACTACAAGCCATCAGTATAGAAAAATAATTGTTACAGTTATAAGAGACAAACTGAGCACTGAAACATGGCAAAATCTCTTATTTTCTCAACAAACTTTCTCAGACCTATACTGCAGGCATAGTGTGTACTATTGTTTTTTAACTTATTTCCATGCCTAGTATTATCTGCTAGTCTAGATAAACTTTGCATATATTTATACATTTAAATATATGTAAGTATATATATATATATATATATATATATATATATATATAGACTCACTTCATAATCTCGAAATACATATCGAATTTCAGTACTTCAAAACTATAAAGTCAAATATTCAGAATGCTGAAACCCCAAAACCATGAAAGTGAAAATCGCGAATGTAAACATACCATACACCACACAACACATACACCATCCTACCCACACAACAACAAACAAACACACACAAACACAAAAACACAAATAAATAAACCTACACTACAAATAATAAGGGGGCAGGCCCTCCTGCACCCCCCCTTGTGGGGGCTGCGCCTCCCACACCCCCGCTACTTATATATATATATATATACTAACTCTGAGATCGCATCAAACAGAAAAAGACAGTAAACTCAGCACTAGACGCTCTACAGGCCCCTCGCACACACACATCACATATATGCAAACACCACCACTTTCAACACTTAAACAGTCATACTTTTACCCGCCTACCCTAAGCCACACCTACAACTTCCAAACTCACTCACATACACTCAAACACCTAACTAAAACCCTTACAAAATAGTCACTTACCTGATATTCCAGCCAAATCTACACACTAAACCATACATCATGCACACACTACATCCCACGTCACGCACCAGAACATCATAACAGTGAATTAGACATTTTCGGATTCGTGGTTATGAAGTTTTGCTATTTTCAAAATTCGACTTTATGGCTTCGAAATACTGAAATTCGATATTTTAGTCTTTCAAGATTATAATGTGAAACTATATATATATATATATATATATATATATATATATATACACATAAATATACACACACCACCAAATAATTCAGTGTTCTATATTTTAGAAAACAAAAGTCTAGCAAGGCCTTCAAAGACTTTACAACCAGTGTAGCCTGAAACAACATTATTTCTCCCCCCAAAACAACTAACTCTTTCTTAAAATCTTCCTTTTGATCAAATCTCCTAATTTTATTTATTTTTTATTTTATTTTACATTTGTTGACCGGGATAGTCTGACTGGATGCATGTCCATTTTCAGCGGAGGCCCGGGGAGAAAAGCTCCAAGGGTAAGCAGATACAGCATTACATAATACCAGCATTACATATTACAAACAGACTATTTACAGTGATTACATAAGTAAGCAAGTTAAACAAGTTCCACAGGTTACAGTTAGTCCTGAGCACAAGTCAGGATTAAATTAAATTACACAGTAAACTGGTTAACAGATTTTTACACATTCGAGTTAGCCAGGCTTGATACATTGACATAGCCAGTTAACAACCAGTGTAGCCTGAAACAACATTATTTCTCCCCCCAAAAGTGGGATCATATTCTTCAATCTCTATGCCAGAACATGGAAAAAAATAATGTAAAATTCTAATTCTAACAGCTGGAATTTCACAAAAGGATTATTATTCCTGGTATCTGCCTGATGATTTCCTTTATCTATTACAACACTCGCATCATCATTTTTACCATGGAAGCATTTATGAAGTACAGTTAACCCTCCATTCACCAATCAATACTTAAGACAATTGAAATGCTATTTCTTTAACATTCTGTTATATATCATACCCCTCATTACTTTTATTTGTCTGCTAAAAATATTTCTGCTTCCTTTCCAACTTTTCAAGCTGTCTGTAATTATATATGCAAACAGGAGGACCATATTCCATAAAAAGTCATATTATTGCTTTATATATAGGGAATGGTAATTCCTTCCCTCTGCTCATAATAGTTCTTCTAATT
The DNA here is from genome assembly GCF_019279795.1 of Protopterus annectens. NCBI lineage: Eukaryota > Metazoa > Chordata > Ceratodontiformes > Protopteridae > Protopterus > Protopterus annectens. The sequence continues at coordinate 870,914,975 of NC_056732.1, forward strand.
ATGTTCCCAAGCTCAAAATAGCATCCTGTAATGATCTCTAATAGATACTCTTCAAAGCTTAATTCTTTATTAATTTTTATACTCAAATCCCATGCATCTACTTCCCCTAGTCAACTATCATTAGTAGCATAAAGATAGCAATCGTTATCCTTTCCATAATGCATTACACATCTTTTTTGATATTACATTTAATGCCATTAAAAATTGACCATGAAGTAATTAATCTAATTGTCTTTGTAATCCATAACAATCATTTATACACGTTACCATTGAAGCAGCATATTATCATAACCTGGACATCTTGCCATAAATATTCCAGAAGAACTAGCCCTGACACAAAACCTTGAGGGACAACAGATTTAGACATTTTTACCTTAAAGGGTACTTGTGTGCGAAGTGAGTCAAAAGGTTGAAACAAATTTCCATCCATAGAAATGCAATATCCAGATCAAATCAATGTACCACGAGTGAAAGTCCAAATCCGTTTATTTCACATACAGCGAACAGAACATAAAATAAAGATGAGCGCTTTCACTAACACTTAGCTTCTTCAGATCTTACACAAAATGAGTTGATACCACCCTTTATATAGTAATGTTACTTTAGTTAATTGAATAATAGCATATAATTAATTAATAATGCAAAAAATCTAAGCTGTGCTTAAGGAGACAGTTTTAAAAGTCACAGAGACACTTTAGGGTAATACAGAGTCTCTTTAAAATAAGTCATCCAGATCAACCAATAACTATAAAAGATTTTTGTAACATATAATCAAAACATCAAGATGAATGCATTAAAATATTCCATCATAAAAATAAACAGTTGCAATGATCATAAAATGCTCAAATAAATATATATATTAAAAACAGATGTATGCATGTGGCTTCAATGTGTGCTACCCATATCTATGGGAAAAATATTATATAAGTGTGCAAATGTGTTTATCAGATGTATATAAACATATGTATAGCCCATGTATAGATAAATTAATGACATGTGCAAATCTATAAACATATGTAGAATAATGAACATAGAAATATATATAATATATAATATAATATGAATACAATATAATATAATATAAATATAAATATAAGTATATGTATCTAAATGTGTAGTAATAAATATATATATGTAGTATATGTATAAAATGTATGTATATATGGGAGAATAAATAAATTAATATGAAAAAATATGATGTATAGGAAACTATATATGTTGCATTAATCCATAAAATATGTAAAATGTAAATGTATTTATATGTATATGTATATATAAATACTATGTTTATGTAAATAAATACATTAATACATGGTGGTGAAGTAAAACATATATATATATATATATATATATATATATATATGTATATATGTATATATATATATATATATATATATATATATATATATATATATGAAAGATATGTGTAACAAACATAACCAGTGTGAAATGTACATGTGGAGAATGTACACATGGGAATGGGATGTAACAAGTGGTTATAGATATAGTAAATAAGGTATGAGAGCAAATAGCTCATACAGTGAAGTTTGTTATTTAATATGTCTGCGTTGTCTTAGGTATGGCTTTATCGAAGCCCTCTCATTCAAGCCATGTCCCTTGTCTGCTCTCAATGAAATTATCCAACCACTCTCTTTACCTTCTGTGTAACATCTCACATTTCCTCCCCTTGCACTTGGTATTATCACTTCTAAAACTCTAAATGTAAACGTATGACAATCCCCTGCTTCTGAAACATGTTTTGCTAAGGCATTATTAATATTTTTCTTTCTGATATTATAACAGTGTTCTCTTATCCTATCTCATAGGGACCGGTTAGTTTTGCCTACATAGACGGATGAGCAGGTTGAGCATACTGCTAAGTATACAACATGACTGGTCATGCAGTTAGCATTAACATTAATGATAAATTCTTTGTTTAGATCTGGATGTATAAAAATGGGGTTGGTATTTATTAGTAGGCAAAAATTGCAACGGCCACAAGGTTTAGTGGTGCTTGTAATATTCATGTCCTTCTTGGTTGTATTATAACATAAGAGCCTTTTAAGGTTCATCTTGTTCCTATATAAGAACATTGGTTTCTCGCCCACTATTCCCTTGATGGCATTGTCACTTGTTAGGATATCCCAATATTTGTTAATAATAGATCTAATTTCATTATTGTCTCTAGTGAAGCAGGTTGAGAATTTAACCTTGTTTGAATTGGTGTTCGAATTCATATTTCCTAAAGTAGAAGGTCCAAAATAGGGAGCTCCTTTTGTTTCACGTACATCAGGTGTTATCTGTAAGTGTTCTTCTATCTCATTTAATTTATAACCTCTCACTAATAACTGATTTCTCAAATCATTCAGATCTCTTTCTAGACCTGTATCATTGGAGTTCATTCTAGACATCCTTAAAGCTTGTCCCTTCATAATATTAATAATAGGAACAAGATGACCAGTCATGTTGTATACTTAGCAGTATGCTCAACCTGCTCATCCGTCTACTTAGGCAAAACTAACCGGTCCCTATGAGATAGGATAAGAGAACACTGTTATAATATCAGAAAGAAAAATATTAATAATGCCTTAGCAAAACATGTTTCAGAAGCAGGGGATTGTCATACGTTTACATTTAGAGTTTTAGAAGTGATAATACCAAGTGCAAGGGGAGGAAATGTGAGATGTTACACAGAAGGTAAAGAGAGTGGTTGGATAATTTCATTGAGAGCAGACAAGGGACATGGCTTGAATGAGAGGGCTTCGATAAAGCCATACCTAAGACAACGCAGACATATTAAATAACAAACTTCACTGTATCAGTTATTTGCTCTCATACCTTATTTACTATATCTATAACCACTTGTTACATCCCATTCCCATGTGTACATTCCCCACATGTACATTTCACACTGGTTATGTTTGTTACACATATCTTTCATATATATATATATATATATATTTTTTTTTTTTTACTTCACCACCATGTATTAATGTATTTATTTACATAAACATAGTATTTATATATACAAATACATATAAATACATTTACATTTTACATATTTTATGGATTAATGCAACATATATAGTTTCCTATACATCATATTTTTTCATATTAATTTATTTATTCTCCCATATATACATACATTTTATACATATACTACATATATATATTTATTACTACACATTTAGATACATATACTTATATTTATATTTATATTATATTATATTACATTGTATTCATATTATATTATATATTATATATATTTCTATGTTCATTATTCTACATATGTTTATAGATTTGCACGTCATTAATTTATCTATACATGGGCTATACATATGTTTATATACATCTGATAAACACATTTGCACACTTATATAATATTTTCCCCATAGATATGGGTAGCACACATTGAAGCCACATGCATACATCTGTTTTTAATATATATATTTATTTGAGCATTTTATGATCATTGCAACTGTTTATTTTTATGATGGAATATTTTAATGCATTCATCTTGATGTTTTGATTTTATGTTACAAAAATCTTTTATAGTTATTGGTTGATCTGGATGACTTATTTTAAAGAGACTCTGTATTGCCCTAAAGTGTCTCTGTGACTTTTAAAACTGTCTCCTTAAGCACAGCTTAGATTTTTTGCATTATTAATTAATTATATGCTATTATTCAATTAACTAAAGTAACATTACTATATAAAGGGTGGTATCAACTCATTTTGTGGAAGATCTGAAGAAGCTAAGTGTTAGTGAAAGCGCTCATCTTTATTTTATGTTCTGTTCGCTGTATGTGAAATAAACGGATTTGGAATTTTACTCGTGGTGCATTGATTTGATCTGGATATTGCATTTCTATGGATGGAAATTTGTGACGACCTTTTGACTCACTTCGCACACAAGTACCCTTTTCTTTGTTGACTTATCACTTTTAACGTGGTACAAGTGTGCTAATCCGATGGATTGTTAGGTTTATAGCTTATTTTTACCTTAAAGTTTCATCATGTTTCCCCTACATACATCTCACAATATAATGATTAATACCATTTTACATTGCAATGATTCTATGATGTGGAATAGTATCAAAAGCCCTTACCATATCAAGATAGGACATATCAACTGGCCTATCTATATCCAAACATTCCATAAGTGGTTGATAAAAATAAAATAAAATAAATTTGTTAAAGAAGAACATCACTGAACAAAGCCATCTTGAGAAAGATCTCTCCTATTACTTTATTAAATATTTTGATATTACTCTTTCAAAACATTAAAATAGACACTAGTCAAACTGAATGGTCTATAATTCTCAACCATAGTTGAATCCCCTCCCTTGCATGTAGGCACATCCAGTGCTTCCTTCCATAGTTCTGGGATAAATCACATCTTCAATTATTTTTAGAAAGGATACTGTAAACAGTGGAACATGCACATAACAACAGATTTAAAAAAAATAACCATTTAATTCATCAGGGCCTACTGCTGTACTAAGCTTAATTTTCTCAAATACTTTCTCAGTATTATTAAATACATTTATCACTCCTACATCGATTCAAAATCAATGTCATAATTATTAGTTATATTGACTAGATTATTTAAAAGCATATTAGTCATTACCCTATTATCAGTAATTAACTTTTTATTCACCTTTATAACTTCTACTCTTACCTTTAGTTTATCTTAGATGCCTGAAAGAAGCCTTCTTCTTATCAACAATCATAGCTCTCAACTGTTCAGACTTTTTCAGAATGTCCAGATTTTTTACTCATGTTTTTAGTTTGTTTCTCATAAAACTAGTTTTCTGGTAAATCACTGGCAAATTATTGAGAGCTGATGTCAGAAAATAATAGCAGACATTTGATTTCCAGACTTAGTATCCTTTAGAAAATTCATGCTAATACAAGACCTGTTATTCTATCAACTTTATAAGTTTGTAAGAACTTTATTTAAAAAATGTGCCTATTTTTGGGCCGTTGTCCCCCATTATTTTTGGCTTTGTCCAGATCTCTTACTCTAAGAGATTGAGAGGTATGTCAATAATATAACACGCAAACCTGTTTTCATAATTCCTCTTAGTCATTCTAAGATACCCTTTAAAAATTGTCCACACCATTTTATATCTTTCTTTACTTTTAATATTAGGTTGCTTGTAAAACAACATTTCAGTCTTTTACACGCCTTATCTAACATTTTGTCCCACAATGTTCCACCAAGGAGATCTAATTTTTTATTTTAATATATATGAATGGAACAAACTTTGCCACAGTTTGAAAGATATAATCATATTTTTGTCATACATATTCAACATCTCCCCTAGTAATAACTTTTTTGAATTTTCAATTAGTAAATTGTTCTCTAATTATTGCATAATCCATTTTATAATAAGCATGCATCCGTACTATTGTTTTTCTAACATTCCAACAGTTCCTATTTTGTATGACTACTCAATACCAACACAATCTGATAATAGCCACCCTGTGACAGTTAAGCAATCATCAGTACCTTAAATTATATTAGTAGATACAGCATCTAAATGTTAGAACCTCTTATGTCACCCTTACATATGTGTATACCAAAGTTACAGACATTTGGACGGATTCACGAAGGCTTGCACGGAGTCTAAGAGTAGAGTAAGACTCCATGCAGCCAACATGTCCGCCGAGCGATCCAGGAACAGCCGGTAGGGGCGTGCAAGAGAGCTCCTAAAATGACTCTTACATGGACAGGGCTAGGATATGCAAATTACCTCAGTTGCAGGCAAAAGCTATGCAAATGAGGTAAATTTGCGATCCAGGAAACCCGAACCTGTCCGAGTAAGAGTAATGTTAGTTGCAGAAATGTACTCCATTGACAACTGAGTACCATTCTGCAAATAGCAAAATGGAACCGTGACAGCCCCAAAAAAAAGGATGCATCCAGTTGAGGAAGCATGCCAATGGCCAAAAATATGGCCATTGGCAATGTTCTCCGATGCAAAATAAAAATAAAATATTTTTTTTATCCCGATCTCCTAAGTTTAAGCATAGCGCAGTGCCGCGCAAACATGCTGCACTCTAAAAACCAGAAAACCAATAATTAAAATCCACAAATATGGATTTTATTGTAATTCCAAATGTACAATGCAAGGGAATGGCAGGCTGAAGACAACATGGCTACAGAGTAGAGGTTGCTAAGGGGGGAAGCTCAGTCTAAAGGATTTAACCAAGCATTAGAAGGCAATCCTAAGCAAATGAGGGTAAGGATAGTGAATCCCAAGTTTATACAGTAAATGAGCACAGTCAGTGGAGTGTAGGAGTAGGATAAGGGGAGTATCAGAGTAGAAGATAGGTGACATCACGAGGGGGGTATGTATGAAAGAAGTGAAGCTCATTGGAGCAGAGTGGCATGTGTTTGCTGTCAGTTACTCATCAAGAGGTGTGTCAACAGGTACCCTAGCTAAAGGCAAGAAATTGAAGGTGTATGCCATGGATAACACTAAAGTTTCTTGTTGAAGTGCTTGCAACATGTTTGCGCATGGGTGCGCGCCTGTATATCCGAGTAAGACTGCGTGCGCATGTGTACACCTGTGTGCGTGCATTTAAGCTGGAATAAGCATGTCTAAGGTTGTTGAAATGCTTGTAAGCACGTATGCACCTGTGTGCACGCGTTTTAGCAAGAATAAGCAAGTTGTAGTCCATGTAAGCATGTGTGCATGCGTGTGAGCTGCTGTGCACGTGTTTGTGCTTTTGTGTGTGGCGCTGCCCCCCTGAGGAAACAGAAAGGGAAAAGGAAGCACAGCAAATAGTAGGAAGTAAACCAGGGAATACTAGCAGAGCTAGCAGGTGAAAAAAATCAGAATCAGGCAATTACACAGGCAGTACACTAGCCCAGCCCAGCCAAGCACTTAAAACTTTGCAAACAACATTCCACTATGTTTCTCTCAGAGACACTGCAACACTGCAGTAAGCTAATAGAAGTGAAAACTGAAAAAGCTTTACTGAGACAAATAAATGTTAGGGGCTGCCATTGCTGTTATAAGGTGACATATGCAACATGATGAGGGTGGTGGCAATGCAAATGCTGCTGGACAACCCACAGTGAGGAGACGGAGAAGAGTGCACAGGCCCAGGGTAACCTATCAGGGGCTACATGAGTGAGATAGTGGAGCGCTACAGAGTGGGCATAGACCTTTTGCAGCAAATTGTTGAGGGGAACCCATCCCAGTGGAAACCAAGGTATGTGTTGGCCTAAGAATATTAGCAACAGGTACCTTCCAGAGACCAACTGGTGATATGATGGGGATATCACAGGCATCAGCATCCAGGGTACTGCACCAGTTCCTGGATGCCATGTCAGCACATGTCGGTGATCATGTATATTTCCCCAATTCCCGTGAGGTATTGGCCAGCAATATGCGTCTCTTCCAGCAAATAGCAGAATACCCTGAGGTAGTGGGTGCAATAGACTGCACACACATATGCATTAAAGCACCAGCCAATGTGCGGGGTAGGGTCTACATTAACTGCAAGGGCTTCCCCTCCATCAACTGCCAGGTTGTGTGTGATGCCCAGGGCATAATACTGAATGTGTGTGCGGGCTGCCCTGGAAGCTACCATGATTCCCATATCTGGCATCTGACACAGCTGTACCAGACATTTACCAATGGGGACATCCCTCATGGTCACCTAGTGGGGGATGGTGGCTATGCACTGGAGCCGTGGTTGATGACATCCATCAGAAATGCAAACACACCTGAACAGGAACGCCATAATGAGGCACACGCACAAACACGAAATGTAATCAAGTGTGTGTTTGGGCTGCTCAAGTCATGGTTCCAGTGCCTGGACACATCTGGTGGAGCCTTGCAGTACTCACCAACTACATGTACCTAAATTGTCATGGTATGTGCTATGCTACATAATATGATCCTGCAAAAACAGCTGCAGCAGAAGCAGCATAGGCCCGGGCCAAACAGCCCCCCACCATTGCCAAGGCCATCACAGGCAGAGCGTGACTCAGAGGAGGAACAACCTGAGCCTGCCCCAGTAGGCAGAAGGAGGCGTGCCCAGTATGCTTTGGCCTTGGCAAAGAGGAAATGCATAGCACATACACTGGCTCAGTAGGAACCCTGGAAATGATACCTCTCTCTGACTTGCACATATAGTAAAAGGGATGCCTAACTTGACACTACCTGTTTTCAAACATGTATAGGGAGTGTAGTATGTGCATCCAACATAGGCAGTCCTGCAGCACCACCTGAGGCATGATTGCCATGTGTTATGCAATATAAAGCAGTGCTAAACAGCTTTTACCACCATTTAGTATATGTAAACAAAACTGCACACACTAACTAGCACAACTGTGATCAATGTTGAGCAATATTGGGCAACGTTCAGCAATGTTGGTTAACGTTGAGCAATGTTGGACAAGCTTGGTCTAAGTTGGGCATAGCTGAACAAAAGCCAACATGCCCATATTTGCTCTACTGGCCCTTAAGCAGTCTGGTCTGCTCAGTATGAAAATATAAAGCAGTGACAGGCCACGAACCCAGGATACTCTGCACTATAGTTATAGTACTGAACTACTAAACCATGACAGTATTTCATTGGTCAGCCTGTATGAAGAAATGTTGATAAGTCTATGCAAAGTATCTCATGGAAACCCTGCAGGCACAGCATAATCCCTGTCGAGTTATGACACAAAGGTGAGCCCTGCAGTAAGAATAGAACCTGATTTTTAACACACATATAGTATAAATGTTAATATTGATCATGTTTACACACATCAACAAATGTAGTGGACTTCAGACTGAAAGGTCACACTGGGCATGCTCACACACTTGAATAAATGAGACAAATGTCAGGCAACAAAACACTGAAAGGTCAAACTGGGCATGCTCACACACTTAGGCCATGTCTGAGTACAGCAGTGGGTCACACATATCTGGCAGTTGCATGTGTTAACCCAAGAACCTCTCACTATGCACCAATCCGCCTTGTGCACACAGTTATATGACAACAGACACATATATAATATACAGATACTTAGGTTGTTCATAGAAAGTGGGAAAGCAAAGAAGATAAAAAACCTGCAATCAGTATCATCAATAAACAATGTGCATCCCAAACATTATCATAAGTTCATAGGTTGATACTAGGTTATCTGCCCTAGGGCATTTATAAGCCTAGCCAGAGTGTGTTTGGCTTTCGCAGCCCTGTTAGATTAGTAGACTGTGCCTGTGAATAGTAGGTCACACAAGATAGCCCTTTTATGTTTAGTTTATTGTGCCTCTGTCTAGCAGGGACCCAGAAGATATCCCAGGGGTAAACATATGATCACCCATCCACTCGTCAAGATGTCTCCTGTAGGGGGTCAGTGTGGGGCTCTGCCTATACGGGACTGGGACCTCATTCCAGAGTGAAGGGAGCCGCTGGGATATGAATCTGTCCCTCCAGCATGTCCTATTAATATCTTTGCTGAGGTTTAAGTCCCTGGAGTGTGTAGCTCTAAGGGATTCAGATATCCTGAGGTGGAGCATGTCCATTAATTCTGGGTTGGACATGGCTTTAAACAACAGGCACAGATCACATCTGAGTAGGCGGTAAGTGACTGAGTAGAGCTGGAGTTACTTTAGCCGAACTGCACAGGGCATATGTGTGAGTCCCTAGATCCACTTGGTGAGGTACTTTTGTGGCTATTACAGCTGCTGCAGGTGTCGGGTAAGGTACATCCCAAATGGGCAATTGTATCCAATCATGGGCCTGATGAGTATAGGGGCATAATGACCTCACTTGATCTAGATGTGAAACCTTTTGGGATAAGGCGGGCTATATAGAAGGTCTGTCTAACCACTTTGGCAACGTGACTTTCAAAGGTGAGATTACTAACTACTCGTCTCCCCAAATCCCTAATAATGTCTACCATACTTACTGGATTATCACCTATGTGGTAATGTGTGGGCACTTTGTTATTCCCAAAGGGGATGACTATGCATTTAATGGCATTTAACTGTAGGTCATGGCTCTGGCATCAGTTATCCATTTCTGTGACACCCTTTTGGAGGATGATTGTGCCAGCTGGAGAGTCGAATATGGCACCCAGTTTGCAGTCATCTGCGAACATGGTCAGCCATATTCCTCCTGTGTTAGTCTGTACATCAGAGAAATATATACTGAACAAGAGAGGTCCCAGGACTGAGCCTTATGGGATACCACGTGTAACTGGTGTAGAGTCAGACATGGCACCTGCAATACTGACCATGTGGGTGCTATCCCTGATCCAGTTAGCAATCCATCTTGTGACATATGTGTTGATATCCAAGCTGGAGAGCTTATGTATGATGCCTGAGTGGGGTATTGCATTGAAGGGTTTTGCGAGGTCCAGGTAGGCTGTGTGGACTACCTTCCCTACGTCTATGGACCTGGTAACTGTTTAGAGAAGTTGACCAGGTTCAAGAGGCAAGATCTGCCCACAACAAAGCCGAATTGGGTAGGATCCAGTGTCTGTAGGTCCCCAATGTCTTTGTGTATGAGTTCCATGATGTTACACTCCATAGCTTTGCAGACCAGGCTAGTTAGGCTTATAGGGCAATAGTGTCCGGGGTCCGTTGTGGCACCACCTTTGTGGAGCGGGACCACTGTTGCTGTACACCATTCCTTGGGTACATATCCTGTAGTAAGTCTGATACTGAACAGTGACTTAATGTGAGGGTTACATTCGTCATGAAGCTTGTGTAAGACGCAGGCCAGGACATCGTTCGGTCCCATTGATGCTGTGTTGTCTGCTTTGGAGAGGGCAGCTCTCACCTGTTCATCTGTGATGTCAGGGAGGCTACACTCTGTTGGGATGGACATTTGCTCATTAGGGGGGATGGGGGGGAGACATTTGCACTGAACCTGTTTGCCAGGATGTTGGCAATGTCTGTGGGTTCAGTATATGTTTTGTCATTTTGCAGTAACTCACAGCATATCTGGGAGTTGCCACCCAGGTTTCTGACATAACTAAAGAAGGCCTTGTGATTGTTCTTAGTGTCTGGTGCAATTTTCCTTTTGAAGTGGGCCTTAGATGAATTCATGAGTGATCGTAGCTTCTTGCTAGTACTGATCAGAGATGCCGTCCCTTTTTTGGATTGTGCTCTATCATGTAGTAGCCTCCTCCTTTCATTGTATAGCTTATTTATGGCCAGGGTCCACCAGACAGGTCCCCTGCCTTTGGAGGAGTGAATCTTGTTTTTATTTGGGATAGCATGATCCATGCATTCCAGTAGGTGTCCATAGAATGTGTTTGTAAAGGATTCAGTGGTCTGAGCTGTATTTACCACTGTCCCAGGGTCTTTGAAGGATACCACCTCGGTTTTGAGAAGTGTGACGTTTGCTTTTGATAAGTTCTTCACTGAGATTACCTAGGATGGGGGTGGGGATGAGATATGGATGTCCAGTGAGATAAATGTATGGTCTGACCTTACCAATGAGGGGTATACCTCATATGTTTTCCCCTCTTGTGGGTGTGGTGACCGGTTGTGCCATAGCATGTGAGTTTATAAATTCTAGCAACCATTGGGTGAGGGTGTTGGGGCTTGAGTAGTATTCCCAGTCAATGTTTGGGTAGTTGAAGTCACCCCATATAATGGTGTTTGGAGAGACCTTCATATTCTCCAGTGTTCCTAGGAAAGCCGAGTGGGGTTCCTGAGTTTGGGAGGGTGGTCTGTAGCAGGCTACAAACTGAAAGGCAGTTTTGCCCACTGTTAGTTGCACATGTATGGTCTTGGATGCTTCATGCAGTGCTACTAACCTGGAGGTGTGTGTATCTGTGATGTATATGGATACTCCCCCTATTTTTGTTGGTCGGTCCGAGTCTTGTGGCCGAAAAGCATGGTATGAAGTATAACCTGGTAGTGCTGGGGTGCTTTTGGGAGCCTGAACCAGGTGTCTGTTACTGCACAGATATCAACATTCTCCATACTGTGAAGAGTCTTGAGTGGGTGCATTTTGAGGTTTAGACATCTGGTGTTGAGCAGCATTACCCTTAGTTTCTTTTACCTTTTATTGTCTATGGAGGTGGGTTTGTCTTTTGAGCCTTGCCTAAAAAAGGCACTATGGGGGTGGTAAGAGCCTTAGCCAGTATTCGAAAGTCCAGGGATGACAGGTGCAAGCTGTCCATAGCAAAGCTACGTGGCATGTCGAGGATGTCATTCCAGGCTTTCAGACACTGGATCCCCTTTGAATGACACCAATACGTTAGCCAACTGTTAAAATTGATCAGTTTGTCTGCATACTGTGCCATCATTCTTGGTGAGGGTAAGATGCTACGCAAGGTCAGGGTCATACTGGCCTGGGCTACATGATCAGAGAGCTCTTCTATGTCTCTTGTCATGTAGTCCAGGGAGGAACGTCTGAGGTCATTCACACCAGCATGGACAATGATTGGGCCATATTTGTACTTGCTTTGGAGTGACCTGAGTGCATTAGTTATGTGGCGGATCCTGGCACCCGACAGACAGCTCAAAGTGACCTTCTCCTTGTTCAGCCTGGTGAGTGGGATGTCAGTGTGTCTGACAACAGAGTCACCTATTACAAGTGTATTAGGTGTGTTGTTTATCCCTAAGGGCAGTGACTGTCTGGCACATTGACTTTCTGAACTATGTGATATGTGGGTATTGTTGTGGGGTAGCAGTTGTTTGGGTGCCTGCTTTGGAGGTCTCTGCTGCTTAGGCAGATTTTATTTAGAGCCTCTGAGTATGTTTTTGTGTGGTAATGTATTATGTTTGCTGTCGCTATAGGTCTATGTGAGACTGGATTTGTGGTGTGTGTGGTTACCTTCACCACCTGATAGACTGTGCCAGTCATGGTTCAAGAGAGCTCAGCCTCATGTTTGTCTATATAGTTGCATCTCTCACATTTATCTGAGTTTGTTGGGAAGAGGAGAGGGTTGTCTGTGTACATAAGGCAGTTGTAACATTGCCTCAAAATTCCCATATTCACCATCTGGACTGGAGAGTACACACAAAACCAACCTTTGGACATGCCAGAATATTATGATAAAATACTCTGTTGACTGATCAAAAAGGATCAGTAGGGTGTTAAGTGTGTAAAAGAGTATAACAGGGGTTTAGTGCTCAGGTTTGTCGGTGTTTTGTTAAGATTATCTGTGAAGGAGTCCAGACAGAACCATGACACTTCCTTCAGCTATGTCATAAATAGCAATGTACACTCATATATGTCCTGATTCAGGGCCAACTGTACCTGACTGACAATGCCGACATCCTGTCAGACAGGCCCATACATACATACCCACCTCCCACTGACAAAAGGCCCTATCATCATACCAGGAGATATCACATGTAGAATGGGTAAACAGCTCCTTCCAAAGCTGAAAACATGGCATCAATTGGATTACATTGTTTCCCCTATATGTGTCATAAGTGAACTACAGAACAAACAGACCCTGCACCTGAACAGTCTGTTGAGCCTTAGCCTCTCTACAGGATCTGAAACTGTTGAATGTGTTACAGCAACATATGGCACACCCCACAAGTGTTGGTGCACAACAGACCATGGGAACTATAGTCCTATAAACCTATGACGTCTGATCTACAAGGCCATTGAGTCCATCATGACTGAAGTCATAAACAGAGCTATCGGAAGCCGACAAACACACAACCCTACCAACTTTGGTATGTTCATGGGCAGATCATGGTTCCCAAACCTGCTAGACTGTTTGCAAGGCAGCCACCCAGGACATACATTACTGAAAGGAGCTACACACATCCCACATAGACTCTGAATAGCCCTTTATCAACATCCCAGACACATGTATCCACAAAATCAACAATCTGTGCATAAATATGTATAGTAATATGAAGGAATGGCAATTTGTCCACAGATAGATCACACAAGCTAAGAATTGCGGAGTCCTGTTCAAGCTGTTAACACCTGCTGACCCACATGGTTCATTCCTGGGATTGCATAAAACAAAGTGCACACACATTACTATGTCCAGTCTGATGATGTCAGCATCCTACAAATATAGCAGGAGAAAAGCAACCACCAAGTAAAGCATAATCTCTCTAGTATCATAACATAGTTAAGTAGGGGTTTGAATCCTGCAATTGCTGAGTGTCGGGGTGTGTGTGTGATTTCCTTTGAGAGGAGTGCCATTTTTGGAGACTAGGAAAACTCATTAAAAGAGGTAGATTCCTCTTTGGCAAGTCTGACAATGTCAGTATCCCACAAATACAGCAGTGGAAACTAAATTCCCCAGTAAAGCATATAGTGCATTGTGTTAATGCGTATTTCTCTAATATCATAACATAGTTAGGTAGGGGTTTGAATCCTGCAATTGCTTGGGGTGTGTGTGTGATTTCCTTTGAGAGGAGTGCCCATTTTGGAGACTGGGAAAACACATTAAAAGAGGTAAATTCCTCTTTAGCAAGTCTGATCATGTCAGTATCCCACAAATACAGCAGTGGAAATGCAATCACCCAGTAAAGCATATAGCGCGTTGTGTTAATGCGTACCTCTCTGAAAACATAACATAATTAGGTTGGGGTTTGAATCATGCAATTGCTGAGTGTGTGTGTGTGTGGGGGTGTATGTGTGTGATTTCCTTTGAGAGGAATTCCCTTTTTGGAGACTAGGAAAACACATTAAAAGAGGTACATTCCTCATTGGCAAGTCTGATGATGTCAGTATCCCACAAATACAGCAGTGGATATGAAAACTCCCACTAAAGCATATAGCGTGTTGTGTTAATGCGTATCTCTCTAGTATCATGACATAGTTAGGTAGCGGTTTGAATCCTGCAATTAGTGAGTGTGTGTGTGTGACACTGTTGGTCAATGTATTGTGGGTTTTGCTTTTACAACTGTATGGCATATCAGTAAAACAACAGTATGTGCATTGCACACTTCAGGTATCTGTGTGGCAAATACATATATGTACATGTGACCTCAGTTGGTATCTGTGTGGCAAATACATATATGTACATGCGACCTCAATTAGTTCATAGGTGTGAAGCCTGCTATCTACACAAATACATCTGTTATCATTGACAGTTTGTGCTGCTGCTTCTCAGACCTTAGGTCACATATGTATGTATGTGACAAGGTCAGCCACTGTAGTGATCTGTGGCCTAGGTCATCTGTGTCACACACACCCATGACAGTTTCAATAGAATAGTGTGAGTGAGGGTTCATGCCTGGGTTATATTTCAGACATGTTCAAACACAACACAGTCTGTCAATAATGGGCATTCATTATAGGTGTATAACAACTCTGTGGATATGCATACAGACTCCTTATTGCTTATGTGATACACTGAGGGACATCAGCATACCTTTGGAAATGTGAATACCAAAGGACAGATGACATAACATGTGGCTGTATGTACACATCGGTACCACTGTTACATGTTGTGGGCTACTACCAATGTGGTACTGTCAGGATACTATGTATAGTAAATGTGGATGACTATGCTATAGTTGGCTTATAGCTTTACAGCATGGGTTGGTCAACAGGTATATGTCTGTATGATACCCTTGTGGAGGATAAGTGTCTCATCCAGAGAATGCACTGTAGGCCACTGTATGCATTACCAGATGTGGAGGGACATATCCTTAGTGTGTTTGCTTGTACCTAGGATGGCTACAAGCCAAAAAGGAGTAGTCCCAAGAATGGGTGGCGGTCAATACCACTGGTTACTGGTATAGTATAGTACCGGAAGGATTCAAATGCTACTGTGTATCCTACATCTGTGTGTCAGTTGTCAAGACATCATCTAATGATTGGTTAAAATCAGGCTGTTGAGGTTATGTATACTACCAGAATACAAACCAATGACCGATATTAACAGTATCACCCACAGCATAGTGTCAAACCATGTCATACATGCATGTGTACCCAAGTTGTAACATATGTGTAGTAAAATGCATACTGGCCACCAATAGGAAATATGAAGTGTTAACACTGTGTAATACAGGGCATGTCACCCTTCCCATGTGTCCACTATGCATGTACATGCAGACAGTGCACTTCCACCATGTTCACAAATGTACACCTGCAAATCTGTACTGCACACTTCACACACGTACCATCCACTCACCAACACATGCTGCCAGTACCACACACATCAGTCAAGTGGCACATGGGTGGACAATACATTTTTGGAATTAACACTGCTGTAAACAATACTACATTGATAATCATAGCTTTAATGCATCATGCCTGCTCAGATATACCTACAAGGATATCATTACACTTTACTGTTGACAACATGCTAACATTGCTACACTGCTATTAGGTCACCCTGTGCATCAGCACCATGTAAGCCTGTTCCTGCATCAATGTCACAGATGACAGGAGGTGGCACAGTTTCATCATATGCACAGGGTGTGTTATTGGTTTGCCAGAGCCCAACAATGACCCATCCAATCAGCATGTATGTGTGTGTGTGTGTGTGTGTGTGTGTGTGTGTGTGTGTGTGTGTGTGTGTGTGTGTGTGTGTGTGTGTGTGTGTGTCAGGGACAACAGTACAGTATGGGTCAATGTTGATGTAATGTGTGTGTGTATGTATTAGCCCTAGGTGTTTGGTTTATGTGTGTGTGTCTGCATGCACACAGTTCCACCTTGTGGCTGCCAAATATGGGAGGTTGTGGGACAGCCACAGACTGTACCTGCCAGTCTGAACAGATCACTGTCTCCGACCATGGACACAGTACCTGTACCTGGCAGGGGTGCCACGGACAGTATCGGGTACTAAGCCAGACTGGGTACTATCATCAGAGGCAGAGGGATGTCGACTGGACCCATGTCCCTGCTGGGAATGGCCAGAGCGATGTGCATGTGGTCGTCTAGGACAGTCTATTGACAGCCCAGCCCCAACATTGCTGGTGCTGGTGCTGCCACAACGGGAGCGGCTGGGACTTGTGTGTCATCCGCGACAACTGCCAGCTGATGATGTTGCTGGCATACTTCCACGTCGATGTCTCAGCTGTCCTGCACTGTCCTGGCAAATGGACATTACATTGCGGAGGACATCTAGTGTCTCCTCCCAACGTCTATCAATGACCTCGGTGTAATTACGGATGGCACCGGCAAGGTCACGGATACTGTCATTGATAGCGGTGTTATGTGCCCTCTGCACCCTTAGTCCCTGCCTGGTGTACCATTCCATACGTGCCTGTGCCTGCATTACAGCCCGAACCATACCTGAGGTTGTGAGACCTGGGGGGGTACGTCTGCCAGGGGCATTACGACCAGCAGTGCCCCCACGAGAACCCCTGGACATATGCCTATGTGGTACCATTCCAGGTGTCTGCATATGGCTGCTGTGTGGGGTTGCATGTGCCAAAGATACCACACTATCCTGGTCAATGCCTACTGTATGCTGTTCCTCAGCTAAGGCCATTGGTGTTGAGGGATGTATCAGCAGTATGAATGTGTACACAGATGGGGTGGAAAGCTGTGTACTGTCGATTGGCGGACCAATGACAGACCCTGTCAAACCTGCCTGTGCCACAACACATGTATCATCATGTCCACTATTTGTGGCAGTGACTTCAGGTTCCCTGTTGCACTCATCCAACAATACCTCAGCACCTGTGAGAGGAGGACAGGAAACACACTTTACAATCTGTACAGGATGTTAGCACACACGCACACATGCACACATGAACACATGAATACATGAACACATGAACACATGCACACATGCACACATGCACACATGAACACATGCACACATGCACACAAATACAATACTCAGTCAAGTTGACACACACTCACACACACACACACACACACACACACACACACACACACACACACACACACACACACACACACACCAACAGCAATACAGAACATACTCATTAGTGGTTGATGGTGGAGTACAGTATCACAAGCCAAAGAGTCATATCACATGTGTCAGTATGCAGGATGTGTGTTGCTCAACAGCATGCAGTGTGAGTGTAGAGAGTCCTTGTTGATAACAGTATACATGTCTTTGATGCATGTGTGTTGTTCAATGATTGGCCTCTCCCTGGAACACAATGTGTACATGGACACAACATTGCTGTGCAAGTCTAAAATGCTTTCTAATGTCCTGTGCACCATCACTCATAGGTTTACATACCATGGCCGGATGCACACAACTGTCAGGTGTATAGCAATGAATCCTATGTGTAGTACTGTAGTTATTGTAACTGGATGTAGTGTAGTACCATGAGCCATCATCAGGCAGCATCATGTGGTCACTCAAGGCCACTAATGTATGCCACACTGGCAACTATCTTGCTGTACCTGACCTGCACCACTTGGGCTACATTAACTACTTCACAGCCAGTTGTTACATGGGTATGTAAGGTGTTCAATAGGGATCATTGCCTAACATGAATGTGTTGTGTGTTGAACCATGTCGCACCACCCCATAATAGGCCTCTACCCCTCAGGTATAGTATGTGTGCTGTGTTGATGACATTTGGGATACTGTAGTATGACCTTACAACAGGTGTCTACATACGCCATGTGCATCATATTAACACTTACTGCATATGACAAAGTGGTGTATGTTGTGTGCATGTGTATTGACTCTGCCTATACAATGTCCACTACAGTGTACCACAATTGGTTGGGACACTCTGTGTATTGCATGTGTTTGAGGCAGCTACTCATGTTACTGGGATGTGCATAGTCCCCGCAGAGAACATGCAGAGCATGCATTATGTGTAGGTGTTTTACATGTGTATATGGCCTACAACTCTCCTATGACATGCACATGTTATATGCTATATTAAATGTAGAACACTCACCAGCATGGGTCTGTTGTCGTGCTATCAAACCAGAGGAACCAACAAGGATATGAGACAGTTTGTCAGTGTCAACAACTATGGCATTGCTGCTGTGAGTTTGCAATTTTACAGTAGTACAACAGGTGACAGTCACAGGCATACAGATTATGTTCCATATTATCAGTATTGCATGATACCAGGCTCCACCTCTTCTGAATACACAGTACACATCTGATAAATGCATATCCTAACAATTGAGCTAACAGTAGTCTACAGATATGCCATGTTACCTGCATGCTCTGAGTTGACGTGCTGGGTGTCTCCGGCCTCCATGATGACACATGTCTGTTGTAGTGGTTGGCCTGGAGCCACCACGCTGAGGAGCAGCTCTTCCACACTGGTGAGGGGTGGATGTGTTGCTGCACCACCACCTGTGGCAAGCTGTGGTCTGTGGACATCGGAGGCATGCTGCCGGACATGTCTGATTAAATCCCTGCAGTGATGGTGTTCCTGCTCATAAGTCTGGTTATGCATGCCTACATCATTCACCCGATGGACAACATCCTGCCACAGTGCAGTGCGCCCATGCTGGTCCTGGCTGGTTCTGGAGAACAGCAGGTTGTGATGTTGTATGAGGGCATCTAGGATGACTTCCTCCTCTTCAGGGGAATACGTGGGTTTTCTATTGTGAGACATGTCCCTGGAAGACAATAAAACAATAATTGTGAACAAGTCATGTGGCACACTTAACATTCTAATGTACAGACATCAATGAAATGCCATATATAGCAACCTATTGGCTGTCAGTAGACACACACTTTTAATACCACATATCACTGCTCAGCCCACAACTGCCTGACAGTGCCAGGCACATACTATATACCAAACCATATTCTGCACAGCAACAAAATGAAACCAGTATGTAAGACTATACAACAGTCCATAGCACACTGTATGTGACACAATGCACCACCTAGCCACAGGAGTTATATATGAAGCTAATGCATACAGACATTTGTCATCCATTGAAATGAATGTACAGTTACAGTACTACCAGTACACCACTCTACTTGTTGAAAGCAAACCCCTCAGTAACATATGTGCACATTCATCAATATAGGTGGCATACTGCTGTACTACACTATACATGTTGCTAGATATGTACTTGTATCCTGTGACACACATACCACCAAGGCCATGTTACAGGCATACCCACACACACATCAGACATACCTACAAGACAAAGGTATGACAACCCAGATGAGTTTTACCTGTGTACCATACAGTACTGTGTGTCAACACTTACAACACCTCATGCCTGAGGTATGTAATGTGTGAGGACTACAGGTAAGAAACAAAACAGTGTTTCCAAGCAGTGTGGATATACACTATACTGTGCTGTTTAGGCCTACAGCTTCAGGTAGTACTACAGTTCATATGGGATTTGTATTCACTAGTGTTAACAATCAATAAGCATACATGTACTGCTTTAGCCTACAATGGCACACTCCAGTCAACACCATGGGACTATGTCACACAGTATGCCATACTGCTTTTCCTGCCTAGCAGTAGCATACATATATTTTGCTGGGATCAGAGTTACAACACTACATACCATGATATAAACAGTTTCCCACTAGGCTATCACACATATACACAACTTTGACACATTCACCTACACATTCACCATCACACTCAGTCAACCTCACATAGCAAGTAATGCAACAAGTACATGCATGTGTGTATTGGGTCCTAGGTAGCTTATAGGCTATTAGACGTAGGGCCTATGGAAGCCTAGCCATATGGTTCCCTGCCCTTCAACACCCATGTAATTTAGGTTCATGTGCCCCTGTCATGCAGAGCTATAGAGGTGATTCCCGGGTTGTGTTTCCTATCTCACATCCAGTCATCATGATTATTCATGATAACTGCTAATGAGGGCCTTCATTTGCTATTGATAGGTAGTTAGTTCCAGAGTATGGTATGTGTTTGACATGATAATGTACCACTCCAGCATGTTCTGCTTTTTGACGTTACAAGGTTTAGATCAGTACAGTGTGTAGCTTGTATGGATTTTAATCTATTTATATGGTGCATGTCCAACACCTGTGGGTTTGGCATAGCTTTGTATGTTAGGCAGAGGTTGCCTCTGGGTAGGCGGTATGCGACACAGTGTAGCTGTGGTTTTGTAAGACAGTCTGCATAGGGCATCTGTTTGAGTATGGTAATACTCTTTGTGAGGTATGTGTCTGGCGTCTACAGTTGCTGTACATGTCTTCTGAGGTACATACCAACAGGGCCATTGTACTCTATGATGGGTGTTATGACTGATGAGTAGAGTGGAACACTGACCTCTTTTTCCATGTATGACACACCTTTTCTGATGACATGTGGACCGTACACAGTTTACATGACTAGTGTGGCACTGTGATTATCAGAAGGGACACTACTATCCACCTGTGTCCCGTAGTCTGTTATCACACTTTTGGTGTTGAGTAGACTACCACCTATGTGGTAGTTCATGGGTACAGGGTTTTTAAGAAAAGGGATGGCAATACGTTTACAACATTGAGCTTGAGCGTACATATGAACATCCATTGGTGTCCATATAGATATACATATAGGCACATATACAGTCCACCTTTCATGGTGGGAATATCAATTATGCAAGGGTTGAGAGGGATACAGTTATGTAATAATACTGCACAGTCTTGTGCAGAATGCATGGAAGGTATTCTCAGCCCATGTATCTTTAGCAGGACCCCCTGTCTGGAAGACTAAAAACCTAACAAATCATACCCACAGCGTTTAAACACCACATGTCATATGCCAGCACTGTATGCTGTCTTGTTTGCCACACACTACAACCTACATATAAATATGCACATAACAACCTGCACCAACATATAAATGTCCACCCTTCACAAACAGTTGCAGTATGTCCCTTGCTCTATGCACATGTTAAGATGCTAATATATCGGACACATAAATATCTCTCCATATGTGTGTGCCATACACACACAAGGTCCACACTGTTGCAAGTCCATACACCTCACGGATGACCTGTTGGGCCTTGCTACAACAAGGACAGTTGTCACATGTGTGCATACAGTAATAGTACAGGGAGTATATATAGCTGAAAATGCTATATTACTATACTAGCCTGGTACATCAGTTGCCAATGCTAAGCTACACATTATATGACTATCATGCATGTCTTACTCTGTCACATCCAAGTTGATATAGGTGTTTGCACTACTCACCCAAACTGCCATTATACACAGTGCTGTACAAAACATAGATAACATGATCAGATGTTTGACATATAATGCTGATCTACATATGTCACAGTTATGTCCCACTGCACACAGCTACACAGTAATTTGTCCATGGCAGTAGTTATGCATGGCATTAGTTCATACATACCCACTGCTGCCACATATGCATGCTTCAGATTATGTACAGTACTATTCATAAACATTGACTACTTGCTGGTAACTACATATCTGTTAGATACCTGTTTGTCACTTTCAAGTCCATCTGTGTATGTTTTGACAACTTTTTTATTTATTTATTTTTTTATTTATTAATTAAAGTTTTTTTTACTTAAGTTTTATTTTTGGTTATTAATTAAGTACTTTTTTTTCTTAATTAATACTTTAGTAAGTAATTAAGTATATATTTTATTTACGTAATTAAATATTTTTTTTATTAAGTAATAATTTTTTCTCACTACTCTCCAGGAGTTATATAGTCTCTGACACGTGCAATGTAATGATTGCATGTGGGGATGGCTAGTACAGTCTGCTTTTGTAGGTATCGCATGTGCATGTGATGCCCTCTGCACCAATTGGTGCCCAGCATTTGGTAAATGCATACAGCCTGTTGTGTGGCAATTGCAGTACTCACTGTCATAGCAACTCGATGCTATAAATTGCTAAGGTATGTAGGCGTAGCCCTTTCAGATTTCCAGAGTGGGGCCCATGCTTGTTTGCTGTGGACACTGTTGTGTAAGTCAGAAGGTTGGTATACTTCTTATATCTGAAGCTAGAGGTGTAGACAGTGATGTACATGTTGTACTCAGACCTGACTGTTGCCACTTCCAGTACAGAGCTATCAGTGTATAGTTTAACTCACCCCTACAAATACTTACACAGGACATATGTGACTATGTAGTTTCTTTTCTACTCATATAATTAACTGCCATACAAAAGTAGTTATTGAGAAGTATTCTTTTGGCACATGAACTGTTTGTGAACTGTTATACTGTCAATGTTAATGCACTCACTTCTGCAGGGTTTGTGTTTTTTATTGTTGACATTAGTACAGGGTTCTCAGGACAACTGGACAATTCCAGTACTGGGTATGCCTACCTACATCCTTGGTAGACCCTAAACACACAAGTATATTTTAATTGGGGGGGGGGTGCTGACATACAGAGAGCATTATGTATTATTGCGTGAATGTTATCTTACTGGACTTAAAGGATTGGTGTGTACCTGTTAGTTTATCAAGGCAGGTGGTCTGTCTGCATAGTTCCCAACTGTGAACCTATCCAGATGGTAGCCAGATGTTACACTGTTATTCTTTGTCTGTGCAACCCACAGGTGTTTTCAGCACTGGTACAATGGCATTGTTACAGTCAGTTGCTACCAGTACATGGCTACATCCTTTGTGAATTCTGTGTTGTACTCCTACATAAGGGTATGCTTGTGGAAGTCCTACCAAAGCTATTTGCAGAGTGTGTAACAGCAGAATAGCTGATATGCCTGTGTGTTTGTGCCTCTGCCAGGCCTATGAAACACTCAGATACATCTTTGCATGGAGTCAGGGATAGGTAGTTAAAGTATGGTACACCTTACACATTATAGAGACAGTAAGTGTAGACTTGAGTGAAGCAGTGCATATAATTAGTACACCTTTTACGTAGTACAAACAGTATCTACTGTTATTATTGTCATTATTCATTGTGTAATACCCCACCTTTCTGACTGACATCAGTACTTTTCAGAGGGATTCAGAGGGACACAGCTAAAATATGTTTCACAATCAGGGACATCCCTGAAATGTAGTCACAGTTAGGAAGTATGGCCTCTGCCCTAATCAGATATGCCAGTGTTTGTCCTGCGATGATACTGTGTGGGGATTGTAACGTGTCTCTGTAACATTATTTGCTGCTAGAATGGCTGCTTCTCATATCACACTCATGTAATGCAATTCCACAACAATTGCTAGTAAAGATCCACAGAACAAGCTTTGTGTTATGGCCTTCCTATTTTTCCTTTACATTCACTCATTGTAATGCATGATATATTTATTTCAGCACCAAGTTATTGTATATCTGCTGTGGCTTTGTTGTACTTCATGCAGTCTAGTGCGTCCAAGGTCTGGGTTCGAGACTGACAGAGGTGTTTTATTTTGCTGCTGAGCAGAACAAGGGCCCTGACATACAGAGTGACTAAGGCACTTGTATGCAGTTGTAACCGGGTTTGCGCAATGCTTAGTGATGCTTAGCTAAGCGCACACATGCGCACACTCACTTAAACCCACTTACTATTGCTTAAAAGTGCTTACTCCCGCTAACCCCTGTGCTAATTTCTTTGAAAGAAAAGAAATTGGGGAGATAGGAAAGTGGTGAAAAAGGGGGCACAAAGAGGGAAAGACAGTAGGAAAACAAGCTTGGGATGAGCAGGATGGGTGTAGGGAAGGTCCATAGCTGCCCATTTCTTTACTAGCAACAGCTGTGCATATGCTATAAATTTGGAGTGAAACTTGAAACCTTCCACCCCTGGGAGAGGGGTGAGGACAACAAAGTATGTTGTACTGCCAATTATAATTATCAGTTCACATGCCCAGCGGACATGTGTGCGAAATGGGCAGCTATGTATGGGGCATAATTTTTTGTGGGTACAGATTGCCCTTATTTTTTTCTGGTGAGAGTGGAAAGTGAGGTAGAAGAAGTAAATATATTTGGGGAGGTAAGTTGGGAAGGAAAACAGACAAGACAAACAAGACGCATACAGGGGCAGTGTATGACACATGGGGTGGGTGAACACAATTGACGGGGACAGGTGTTTGAAAATCGCAAGCCCATGAGCCCACAGATGGTAACAGTGAAACTGAGATCCCCACCCATGGGCAGTCACCACTGCACCTTCACAGCCCTGAGGGCGGCTGTGCTGATGGCTGCGTAGGATGGGCAGGCTCACCCATGAAACTCGCCACTCTCACCTCGAGCTGGTGTAGGGGATCTCCCTACGCACCACAGCTCGGCCCCTTCGATGGGTGACAGGTGGACCTTCTCCACTCACGCTTGCACGGGGGGATGGGCTCCATCCCCTGCAGTGCTTCCACCCGAAGGTGGCACAGGACCAACGGAGGAGGGGAGCCCGGGCTGGGCACCAGACCTACTGGTGCCAGGTGCACTCCCCAGCTGAGGAAGGACAGATGGGTCTGCTGGGATCGGCCTTCCCATACATTCTGTGATTAGGTGTGTTTAATTACAACATAAACAACAGCATTCCAAGTTAGTTGTAACAGCATGCAGTAATATTCCTATTATCCCAACACACCAAGGTTCCAACAGTTGAACAGCAAGCATAACACATGCATATATTGAACGACAGTGGACATTCCAACAGCATGCAGGGATGATTGGTGGCAACAGGCCACCATGATTGTGGTGTTTGAACAGGGCACATGCATCAAAGTGAATGAAGAAATTTATAGAACAATAGGACATATGTCCCAACAAATGTTTTGAGATTACACATACCCATTGAGGTGTGAAATTGCATTGTTTATGCACATACAGTAGGGTGTAGAAAAACCTCAATTAACATCTTATAAGTACTTTTAGTCTACACTACATTCCTATTGACTGCAGGTGTATATCCCCTACATGTATTGTTACATTTGGCAACATGCATTAGGTTGTGTAATGAATTTGGCTAGTTCATTATATACCTGGCCTATATCTAACATACTAACTGTCCAAGATGAAGATGTTACTGCTACATATTTATTGATTTTATTTATATTTCTTTATCTACATATCTGGATGTGTTCACATGACATTTTCAGTTAAATTTGTACAGAACCCTACATTTTGTGTACCACACTCACAGTTCTGGGGATCTAATTAACAAGCTACTCATGTGCCAGATTTACTTATGCATGCCAGCCAGTAACTCACTGTTGAGGACTGTATATATGCTTCACAGCTACTGGCACTTCCATCAACCACTTTAGATGGGACTGCCCAACTGTGGGTTGCCAGCACTTATTAAAACAGTACTATTTGTATAATGCTAGGGTACAACAACATTTCAAAGTAAGTGACACAGACACACTCCAGGTTTTATACCTTTATTAATTACATTATACACTTTTCCACAGGCTCTCTCCTTTATTTGATATTACAGTGCATATGGAAGACATATTCAAGACATATTATACCTTTATTAATAGGTTAGAACACTCTTTTTCAGGCTCGCTCACTTATTGTATATGACAGTACATGCAGAGATATTATTCCGAATATATTTTACCTTTCTTAATAGGTTACTACACTCTTTTTCTGGCTCTCTGACTTATTTTATATAACAGTACATGCATAGGAATTATTCAGGGCATTTTATGGCTGTATTATTGGGCTACAACACTTTCTTTTAGGTTTTCTCACCTATTTTATATAACAATACATGCAGAATAATTGCTAACCTGCCTGGTGGCGCAGCCTTAGCAGCCTATCTGCATAGGCTTGCAGATTCGCAGCACGGACACCTGCAGCTGTGAAGTAAATGAAGGGATATTGAGACATACCTATCCATTATATAGAATAAATTAGCATGTCTTACATACTGCATTCCATGGCTACCTACTCAGTAGTGGGGCATCTTGCATCCCACGGGCCTCCTGTATCCATTGGTTCAGTAGGTCCTGCTTCCGTCTCTTCAGGTCTTCATGGTGGTGACGGACCTGCTCCCCAGTCCAAGGAACACCTGTGACACTGGTGAGGTCATGAGCTAACCAGTTCCAAGCTTCTGCTTTGTACTCCGTCCCTTGGAACTGGCCCTGCAGGAGTCCTGACTCATGACAGTGGACAAGGAGTCAAACCATGTATTTTGACTGCTCGATGCCCCAGAGTTGCGCTCCAAAGCATGTACCCTGTCCAGCACCAGCCATTCTAACTGCAGATGGGAGCTACAATCAGTTATGGTGAGTATTCCCGCCTATGGGCCTTAAATATGCTGCATTTCTCGCACTTTTTTGTGATTGGCCATTTTTAAAAATTCTCGGCTGACTGCAGACTTGCTTAGTAATGGTTAATCTACCATTTATAAGTATGTGTATGTTAACAGTGGCTGTTTATCCTAAGCTGTCATGGCTTAGTGGTTCAGTACTTTGATTATTGTGTAAGGTTTCCCGGGTTCGAACTTTGTCATTGCTTTTTATTTTACTACTGTCCAGACAGGCAAGGGGGTTTGGCTGTGTTTAGGCAACTTTGCTCTATGTTGCTCCATGTTGCCCTATGGTGCACTGGTTGGCGCAGCGCGCACCTCTGTGCAAACCAATTGTGGCGGGTAAAGCGCTATTTAGCTATGGGCACCTCTATTGCGCTGGGCAAAGCACTGCTTAACTATGGGCAACTATACTGCACTGTGTAAAGCGCTGCTTAACTACAGGCAACTATATTGCGCTGGGTAAAGCGTTGCTTAACTGCGGGCAGTTATATGTCAGGATCCTTTATAAATATACATTTTGTTCCCTGATACATAGGCCATTACAATGCTTTTTAGTAAAATTTTAATCATATATGTCAGGAATTTTACATATACTAATTTAAAACATTAAATAGGAAGGGGAGTGGTGGGACTCGAACCATGAATGCCTCCTCTATGTGCGAAGGCTCTACCACTATGCTATTGCTATTTGGCATAATTTGCATAAACATTCCTTATTATGCTCTTCCATGTCGAGATTGCTAACTGCAGCTAAGCAATGGGCACACATGTGCACACACACGCAAATACGGGCAGCTATATTGGGAATTATAAAAAAAAAATTAAGTTTTACTTTTTATAACTGTGCTGGGGGTTTACAATAGCAGGGAGTGTGCTATTGGGTATGTGGACATTTGAGCAGACTCACTCTTGTGTGTGTTGACATTTTACAATTCAAACACTTGCAGGGGGGTGGACCTTTGGACTGCTCGGCAGTCAGACACGCCCCCTGCTTTCCCGCATGGTCCGTGTTAGACTTGGAGTGGAGTCAGTGTGCCCTCATGAATATTTATGGCACACCGATGTCATACCGTTCAACTGCAGTCTCCGAGTAAGACTTATTTAGTCTTACACAAAGGATTCGTGAACCTGGGGGTGTATCTTTTAACATCACCTATTATCCATGAAGAACTTTGGTAACAATCCCATGTAACATCTGGGACCTTCAAGCCCCCAGCAATAATGTCACTTTTTTTCAAAATAGTATGACATTGTCTTGCCAAATTCTATAGAATAAGCATAATTTAATTACTGATTCTGTTGTTAATATTAGCTGATATTATTTTCTCATACTTTTCATATCTATCAATTATATTGGAGGCCCACTTCTCTTTTATATAGATGGAAACTGCTGCTCCTTTTTTATGCTGTCTAACCCATTAAATAACTTATATCCATTCAAAAACAATGGTGGATTCCTATATGAAAACCATGTCTCATTTATCATCACTACATCAATGTCGTCATTCTTAACTCTTATTTCAAAAAAGGGGAAAGTTATTATTAAGGTTTGTAGTATTTCATAGGAATTTTTATTTGACCTCATCTACCTGTTCTGCAGTATTCATTACTGATTCACTACCTGACTGACTGATAATCGCACTGTCTAATATGTCAAATGCAAACTTTAAATAAAACCAAATTTTAAAACTTTGGCATACAATATAATGTTTATAAAGCACATTGTTACTGTTAGCTTTTTTATATCATAACAGTGTTCATAAATTCGCTTCCTCAATGTTTTGCCAATTTTTCCCACATAAAAAGCATCACAATTTTATTGTGCATTTTATGCTCAACCTCTGAGAGACTTGCTTGGCTGCAAACATCTGCATTAGAATCTGAAGTTAAGTAAAACTTGCAGTAGTGTATTTTAGTCTTCTGTTAAGTACAAACTTGCAGTTTTAAAAGTACTGTATTTTCATTTTTTCTGTTTCATAATTGTGTGTTTCATTGAGAAGTGTGCTGTGTGTGTCTGCTATAAGAGGGGGTGGTATATCACTTCTTTGTTATCTAATATGTAATAGCCTAAAGGGATTCCTCTGTACTTTAAGTACTAGCCACAAAGTTTGAGAAATTATTTTATGCTCAACTTCTGATAGACTTGCTTGGCTACAAACATCTGCATTAGAAGCTGAAGTTAAGTAAAACTTGCAGTAGTGTATTTTAGTCTTCTGTTAATTACAAACTTGCAGTTTTAAAAGTACTGTATTTTCATTTTTTTCTGTTTCCTAATTGTGTGTTTCATTGAGAAATGTGCTGTGTGTGTGTCTGCTATAAGAGGGAGCGGTGTATCACTTATTTTTCTGATATTCAATAGCCTAGACAGATTCCTCTGTACTTTAAGTGCTAGCCACAAAGTTTGAGAAATCATTTTATGCTCAACATCTGAGAGACTTGCTTGGCTACAAACATCTACATTAGAAGCTGAAGTTAAGTAAAACTTGCAGTAGTGTATTTTAGTATTCTGTTAGGTACAAACTTGCAGTTTTAAAAGTACTGTATTTTCATTTTTTCTGTTTCCTAATTGTGTGTTTTATTGAACAGTGTGCTGTGTGTGTCTGCTATAAGCGGGGGTGGTGTATCACTTCTTTGTTATCTGATATTTAATAGCCTAGAAAGATTCCTCTGTACTTTAACTGCTAGCCACAAAGTTTGAGAAATTTTATGCTCAACTTCTGAGAGACTTGCTTGTCTCCAAACTTCTGCATTAGAAGCTGAAGTTAAGTAAAACTTGCAGTAGTGTATTTTAGTCTTCTGTTAAGTACAAACTTGCAGTTTTAAAAGTACTGTATTTTCATTTTTTTCTGTTTCCTAATTGTGTGTTTCATTGAGAAATGTGCTGTGTGTGTGTGTGTGTCTGCTATAAGAGGGGGTGGTGTATCACTTATTTGTCTGATATTTAATAGCCTAGAGGGATTCCTCTGTACTTAAAGTGCTTGCCACAAAGGTTGAGAAAGTTTATGCTCAACTTCTGAGAGACTTGCTTGGCTACAGACATCTGCATTAGAAGCTGAAGTTAAATAAAACTTGCAGTAATGTATTTTAGTCTTCTGTTAAGTACAAACTTGCAGTTTTAAAAGTACTGTATTTTCATTTTTTTCTGTTTCCTAATTATGTGTTTCATTGAGAAATGTGATGTGTGTGTGTCTGCTATAACAGGGGGTGGTGTATCACTTATTTATCTGATATTTAGCAGCCTAGGGGGATTCCTCTGTACTTTAAGTGCTAGCCACAAAGTTTGAGAAATCAGTTTATGCTCAACTTCTGAGAGACTTGCTTGGCTACAAACATCTGCATTAGAAGCTGAAGTTAAGTAAAACTTACAGTGGTGTATTTTAGTTTTCTGTTAAGTACAAATTTGCAGTTTTAAAAGTACTGTATTTTCATTTTTTCTGTTTCCTAATTGTGTGTTTTATTTAACAGTGTGCTGTGTGTGTGTCTGCTATAAGAGGGGGTGGTGTATCACTTCTTTGTCTGATATTTAATAGCCTAGAAAGATTCCTCTGTACTTTAAGTGCGAGCCACATATTTTGAGAAATTTTATGCTCAACTTCTGAGATACTTGCTTGTCTACAAACATCTGCATTAGAAGCTGAAGTTAAGTAAAACTTGCAGTAGTGTATTTTAGTCTTCTGTTAAGTACAAACTTGCAGTTTTAAAAGTACTGTATTTTCATTTTTTCTGTTTCCTAATTGTGTGTTTCATTGAACAGTGTACTGTGTGTGTGTGTCTGTTATAAGAGGGGGTGGTGTATCACTTCTTTGTTATCTGATATTTAATAACATAGAAAGATTCCTCTGTACTTTAAGTGCTAGCCACAAAGT
The DNA here is from genome assembly GCF_019279795.1 of Protopterus annectens. Taxonomy (NCBI): domain Eukaryota; kingdom Metazoa; phylum Chordata; order Ceratodontiformes; family Protopteridae; genus Protopterus; species Protopterus annectens. The sequence goes on from NC_056732.1 coordinate 870,945,863, forward strand.
TTGAGAAATGTTATGCTCAACTTCTGAGAGACTTGCTTGTCTACAAACATCTGCATTAGAAGCTGAAGTTAAGTAAAACTTGCAGTAGTGTATTTTAGTTTTCTGTTAAGTACAAACTTGCAGTTTTAAAAGTACTGTATTTTCATTTTTTTCTGTTTACTAATTGTGTGTTTCATTGTGTGCTGTTTATCTCACTGCAGTTAGTTTCCTACCCACCCTCCCTGTTCCTGTGTTGGTATTAGTATTGGTTGCTCTGGAATTGCCCGCCCCTCCTGTAAGTCTGGATTAGAACACTCCTCCTGGGTCCATCTCATTTGCTCACTTAACCGAGTACAGTGAGATCATATTCTGAGTCTAGTGTTCACTCAACTTAATAAAGAGACAATATTTGAGAAGGCCAACCCACTTAGGTTCTTCCTTCCTTTCTCCTTGCACTTAAAAAAAAATGCACTTTATTCATCTGCTTTTACTGTATTTGCGTTTCCTCCTACTTTATTTTGCTTTAATTAAAAGTAATTAATTTTATTTATTCTGCTGAATTTATTACTGCTTGGTAGTAGCCTGATTAAATTTAACTGTTATTCTAAGTCTTTTGGTTTAAGCACTTGGGCTTCATACCGATTGTTTTACATTAAAAAGGTTTGTGGTCTGCACTGTTGTGGCAGGACAGGTAGCTTACATCCTTCTAAGCTGGGAATTGCTGATTGAAGGCCCAGTGTCTGCTATTCTAATAGAGTATTAGTTCTGGCTTAAGCACTTGGGCTTCAAGCCAGTTATTCTACATCAAGAGGGTTGTGGTCTGCACTATTATGGGAGGAGAGGCTGGATTCTCCCCTTCTGAACTGGGAATTTCTGGTCACAAGCTTATTGTGCCTGCTTATTTGAACTGTTTCTTTCTGAAATTGGTGGACCTTGTTGCTGTAGCATAGACCAGATTCAGGCCTGCTGAATCTAGCTTTGTTTGTATAACTTGAGCACTGATCCAGGCCATCTTTTTTTTGGAGAAGATTCCCCTGTACCCTAGTAGCAGGATTTTGTAGTTAAAATTTGTCTGATTGAAGATTGCTGGAACAGGGCTCAGTTTTGAGCTTTTTTTCTGATTAATTTGGTAACTTGTTTAAATCAGTTCTATTGTTTATATATATATATATATATATATATATATATATATATATATATATGGGATCTGGACACATGCTCGACTAGCATATGTCCGAATCACAAAACATCAAACACACATACACTAAAGCGCTTAACATCGACAAGCTCTTCCGCGTATGTGTACCTGTTTCGTAGATTGGACTACAGTGCGGGTAAGGAAAAATTCCCTTTTCCCCACTGTAGTGTGATCTCATAGTGAGAATAATAAAGTAGGGGGTGTGGGGGGTGTTTTGTGATTCAGACATATGCTAGTCGAGCATGTGTCCTAGACCCATATATATATATATATATATACATATATATATATATATATATATATATATATATATATATATATATATATATTAGCACTTTATTCATCTGCTTTTACGTATTTTTGTTTCTTCCTACTATATATAACAATATGTATCCTTTTATGTGCATTTAAAGTGCTTTTTTGATTGTATCTGCTTTATTTTCTGAAAATATATATATATAAATATATATATATATATATATATATATATATATATATATATATATATATATATATATATACTTGTTTCCCACTTTTCTAAGCTAGTATAGTCCAGTTTTCAGGTTAGTGCTGAATTCAGGGCTGTGTTACAAATCTTTGTGTTTGCCCATACCTTACTTGGATAGAAGGACGTGTCTCTGTTCACCTGTGAGAGAGGGGAGCTTTAAGCAGACTATCTGTCCCTGGAGGAGTAGTTTCAGCCCAGAAATTAGTAGTTTATTGGCCATTTTGGGCTAATTTCTATCTCTTTAATTTCCTTGCTATAAATAGCACATTTGTGCAATGGGCAGCACCAGTTAGGTAGGGTAAAACTATTCCCTGCTCCACAAAGTCTCCTCTTCAATTTTTCCCTTGGAACTAGACAAACTTTCAACTTAAGTACTCAAGCCATTCATTTCTCAGCCTGGCACTTGCTCAAAACTTATAGCAAGCACTTATAAACCCTAGCACTAGACCCTCCTGTACTGTACAGAAGGACAAGGCTCTCTATTCGACCTTACCAGCCATCCAGTAAAACAGTTCACTGTACCTATCCAGGCATGTCCAAATGGTAGCTTCAGGTGTACTCTCCAGTCCAACTGGTGAATCTGGGCATTTTGAGGCAATGTTACAACTGCCTCATGTACACAGACAACCATCTCCTCCTACCACCTAACACTAATACATGTAAGAGATGCAATTATACAGCCAAACTGGAGGCTAAGCTCTCTCAACCCAAGACTGGATCAGACAGTCAAGAAGAAAAGGGAAATACTTGCATCACACCACCAGTCTCACATAGATACAATAAATCAGCACCGGCAAAAAACACACATAAATACATGAAAACATACTCAGAGGCTCTAAATAAAAATCTACAAAACCAACAAAGACCTCCAAAGCAAACAACCAACAACCTCCACCCCCCAACACAAACCATGCAACACATACTTCACAAAACCAGTGTGCTATGCAATCACAACCCTTAAGGCAAAATAACATACCTAACATGCTAGTAATAGGTGACTCTATAGTCAAGCACACTGATGGCCGACTCAGTAGGCTGAATAAGGAGAAGGTTACTGTTAGCTGCCTGCCGGGTGCCAGGATCCACCACATAACATAAGCACTCAGGTCACTCCAGATCAAATACAAATATGACTCTGTCATTGTCCATGTTGGTGTGAATGACCTGAGCCGTACCTCTCTGGACTACATGAAAAGAGACATGGAAGAGCTCTCTGATAACATAGCCCAGGCCAGTATGACCCTGACCCTGAGTAGCATCCTGCCCTCACCAACAATGATACCACGGTATAAGGAAAACATTCTTGATTTAAACTACTGGCTAAGTTTCTGGTGTCATTCAAAAGGTATCCAGTGTCTGTCCACCTGGGATGACATGCTCAACAAGCCACGCTGCTTCACTAGAGACGGCTTGCACCTGTCACCCTTTGGCTTTTGAATACTGGCCAAGGCAATTTCCACCCCCATAGTGCCTTTTTTAGGCAAGGCTCAAAAGACAAACCCACCACAGTAAATAGCACAAGTAACAAAAAACTGAGGGCAATGCTACTCAATGCCAGAAATCTAAACCTCAAAATACATGCACTCGAGGCACTCCTCAGTATGGAGAAAATCGATATATGTGCAGTAACAGAAACCTGGTTTAAGGCTTCAGAGAGCACCCTAGCACTACCAGGCTGCAACTCACGCCATACATTTTGGCAACAGTACCCAAACCGAAATACAAAAGGCAGAGGAGTATCCATATTTATCAAGGATACCCACACCTCCAGGTTAGTGGCACAGCATGATGCTTCACTAATCATCCACGTGCAACTAACAACGGGCAAAACTGCAATTCAAATTGTAGCTTGCTACAGATCACCCACCATGTCCTAAGACTCCCATTCCACATTTCTGGAAACACTGGGAAACATAAAGGTCCTACCAAACACCCTAACATTGGGTAATTTCAATTACCCAAACATTAACTGGGAGAACTACTCAAGTACTAACTCCCTTGCCCAACATTTCCTAGAATTTATAAACTGAAACTCCCTGTTTCAACTGGTCAACACCCCCCCAGAGGTGACAACATATTGGACCTGCTCATCACCAACATGGGCGACCGGTGTTCCACACTGGAGGTCAACCCCTCACTGGTTAGATCTGACCATAAACAAATCACTTTGGATATCCACATTCCACCCCCAGCCCTGGACAAGGAATCCACTGTGAAAAACTTTTCAAAAGCAAACTTCACGTTATTTAAGACCAAGGTGGAAAGTTTCAAAGCCCCCGTGCTGAAGGATCACGCTGCCCAAGCTGCAAAATCTTTTACTAATGAATTCTACGGGCACCTACAAGAATGCATGGATCATGCCATCCAAAGCAAAACCAAAACTCACTCCTCCAAGAAAAGGAAACCAGTGTGGTGGACTCCTGCCATAAACAAGCTATACAATAGAAGGAGGAAACTAGTACAGAAAAGAGTAAATTCCCAAGCAGGGAAGATATCCCTCATCAGTATCAGCAAGAAACCACAATCCTTCATAAGATCATCTAAGGCGAGCTTTGAAAGAAAAATTGCCAAGGACTCCAAAGATAACCAGAAGGCATTCTTTAGCTATGTCAAGAATTTAAGTGCCAATGTTCAGATCTGCTAAGAGTTAGTGCAGAATGGCACAAAATGCACTGAATCGACCAATATCATCAATATCCTGGTAGACAGGTTCAGTGAAAACGTCACCCCCCCCTCTCACCCCCAAAAGGGCCCATAACCATACCAGAAAAATGTAGAGTCCCTGAAATCACAGACACTCAGGTTAAAACAGCCCTCTCCAAAACCAAAAACACAGCATCAATGGGACTGGACGGTGTCCCAGGCTGTGTCCTACATGAGCTCAAAGACGAACTAACCCCTCACCTTAACACATTGTTCAAACTCAGCCTCTCCACAGACTACGTACCCATAGAGTGGTGCACAGCAACAGTTATTCCTCTCCACAAAGATGGAGTCACAACAGACTCAGGGAACTATCGCTCTATAAACCTGACTAGCTTGGTCTGCAAGGCTATGGAGCGCATCATCATGGAACTCATTAACAGAGATATTGGAAACCTACACACACTTGACCCTACCCAGTTCGGCTGTGTTAAGGGCAGATCATGCCTCCTAAACCTGGTGGACTTCTTTGAGACAGTTACCAATGCTATAGATGAGGGAAAGGTGGTACACACAGCCTACCTAGACCTCGCTAAGGCCTTCAACTCCATTCCCCATTCTGGTATTATAGACAAGCTCATCAGCCTGAAAATAAACCCCTATGTCACAAGATGGGTTGCCTTCTGGCTCATGGACAGAACTCACATGGTGAGAGTTGTGGGAGCTAGGTCCGACTCTAAACCAGTTACAAGTGGCATTCCCCAGGGCTCAGTCCTAGGACCTCTCCTGTTCAGCATATATTTCTCAGAGGTACAGGCAAGCACAGGAGGACTATGGCTGACCAAGTTCGCAGATGACTGCAAACTAGGGGCTATAATTGACTCTCCGGCTGACACAGACATCCTCTCACTGAGACAGATACCTGGTGTCAAAATCATGGCCTCAAGCTAAATGCCAAAAAGTACATAGCAATCTCCTTTGAAAAAAAAGAAAGTACCCACAAACTACCACATAGGTGGTAGTCCCCTAAATATGGAAGACGTAATAAGAGATCTGGGGACCCAAGTAGATAGTGATCTCACCTTTGATAATCACATTGCCAAAGTGGTTAGAAAATCCTTCTATGTGGCCCACCTAATCACAAAAGGGTTCACATCCAAATCAAAAGAGTTCATTGTGCCCTTCTACACATCACTCATCAGACCCATCATAGCGTACAATGCCCTATTTGGGATGTACCTTACAAGATACCTGCAACAGCTGGAAAGACTACAGAAGTACCTCACCAAGAGAATTACTGGCCTCAAACAGATGCCCTATACAGCTCGACTGAAGAAACTCCAGCTGTACTCGGATGCATACTGCCTACTTAGAGGTGATCTCTGCCTGACATACAAGGCCATGTCCAACCCAGAATTGATGGGCATGCTCCATCTAAAGAAAACCTTATCCCCTCGAGCCACACACTCTAGGGATCTAAACCTCACCACAACAATAAATAGGACGTGCTGGAGGGATAGATTCCTGTCCCAGAGATTTCCCATGCTTTGGAACAAGATTCCAATCTACATTAGGTAGAGCTCCTCGCTAACACTCTTCAAAATAAACCTTGACGAGTGGATGGGAAACAGAAAGTTTACCTCGGGGATCACTTCAGTGGATCTGCTGGACAGAGGCACAGAGAACTAATCTAAGGGGGTGGCGAACACCAACACATTCTGGCTAGGCTTATAAATGCCTTCGGGCAGACAGCCTAGTACCTACCTCTTAACCGATGAACCTATGAACAAGTAATGCACTTGACTAACTATACAACCTGCATATTATCACAATTTCCTTCTTTGAAATATATTTGAATATTCTCATTAGCTGAAGTATCACCACCTTTAAATAGTGCAATTGTTTTAGCCTGTAATATACAGTGATTATATACACCTAGGAGAACCTCACATTCCAGGTCAAGGTCATGGTCATGATGCACTGCCAGACCACTGAAAGAAGGATCACCTTCCTCCTCTAGATAACACCATAGCATTAACTTCCCTTACAATTTGCATGGTAGCCATTGTATAGATCAGTTGCACCATCACCAGGCCTATTGATAGAAGATGTGCATGGCTCATTTGATCTGGAGCTACTGTGACATACATTTATTAATAAATATGTTTGTGTAATGAATATATGGTTTAGTTGCAGGTAGGGGTAGGGGATTGAAGTGGCCATATATGGGAAGTTATTCCCTTTCCTACTATTACTTTCACCATATTCTGAAACTGCAATATTGTAAATGTGTGTTTAAATGTAATTGTATTGTGGGAAGGAGGGAAGTCTATGCACATCTGTTAAGTACATAAGACTGGGCCAAAAAGCAATCATCCACACATTACTGTTCTACATGCTTACAGTTAGATAGGAAATCATAATAGCAATGAGCCAACATTTCCAGGTCCTCTAAATCATACAGAAATGACACATTGAAAAAATCATCCTGCCATATATGCTTTACTGCTGCCTGTACAACCTCTTCACTGCATAACTGAAGAAAAAATCCTGAGCTCATAAATATGTTTAATGACAGTAAGAAAGTCATCTGATGTGCAGTACAACATAATTCTTATAGAGAAATTGCAAATGAAAGTTACATTTTTCATCTCTGACAGTTTCACTTTCTATTGCATACTAAAAATAATTAAACAAAACAGTTATTAAATAGAGCATGTGGAACTGTTGACTTATATATTGACTTTCTGTCTTTCAGCATTACTGCATAGGAATCAGGGAGAACTTAGGCAAACAGCTAGTAATAAAAAAATATTTTAAGATGAGAGAGAATGTCAGATTAACAGTGACAGTAGACCATGCACCATACAGCATAGCCCACAGGTATCACAGCATGCATAAGTTATGCGCTATGTGAAGCTTTGTTTAAAAAAAAGGTTAATGCTAACGTGAATGTCCTGGTATATATTTCTGGACTACATGCTACCTCTTAACCTGTGTAGCCACATGCCATGCACAAGCCTACCACATGGGGTCCCTTTCTATTGTTGCCAGCTGGTTGCTAGTCATCATTAGTCACAGTGCGACTAGAAATGGGAGCTGCAGTGATAGCATGTCAGTTCAGTACTCAACCAGCACATAATCATATTATGCAGAATGCAACAGGCAGTCAACATCCTACATGCAATAGCTGGATCATATTGAAGGGCACCTCCAGACTCATCCAGGCACCTGAAATGGTTCTTCAGAAGGACAAACACCCCCTCAATCACAATAGGATCATAGGATCATAGAAAGTTACAAGGCTATTGGCCCTGAGGCCCTTACAAACCTAGCCAAGAATTTAGCCCAGGTTCCAACAAGTCAGCACCCTATGCCACTCTGCAGCAGGGACATAGGTGGAATCCCAGGGGTGTATATTTTGTTCCCCAACCAGTTATCTAGGTTGCATTTAAAAAGGTTTAATGAGGTACACTGTGTTATGTGGAGTGGGAGTCTGTTCCACAAAAGGTGGAGTCTCTGGGACATAAATCTGTCCCTCCAACAAGTCCTATTGATGTCAGAGACCAGATTGAGGTCTTGTGGGTGGGTTACTCGAGTGGAGCTTGACTTACGGATATGCAGCAGTCCCATCAGGGCAGGGTCTGATATTGCTTTGTATGCCAGACAGAGATCACCTCTGAGGAGTCTGTAGGAGAATAAGTAGAGGGACAGGGCTTTTAGCCTATCTGTGTAGGGTAGATTTTTGAGGCCCTGAATTCTCTGGGTGAGGAACCTCTGTCGTCTGTCCAGTTGCTGCATGTGTTTTGTGAGGTACATGCCGAAAAGGCATTGTATTCAATAATCGGTCTTATAAGGGAAGAATACATGGATGTTATGACCACCTTGTCCCTGGATGAGATACCTTTACTAATGAGGTGGGCCATGTAGAAAGCTGTATGTACAGCGGAGGCAGTATGGTGGTTAAATGTCAGTTTGCTATCAACTTGGATTCCCAAGTCCCTCACGACTGATTGCATGTTTAGTGACATTATCACTGTGATAATTTATGGGGACATCATTCTCCCCAAAAGGGATGATGATGCATTTTTTAGCATTCATTTTGAGGCCATGTTTCTGGCACCAGTCACTTGTTTGGGTGAAACCATCTTGGAGGATGCCCACATCACTAGGGGAATTGATGACAGCATCCAATTTACAGTCATCTGGAAACTTGGTGAACCATAGCCCACTAAATCTGGCCTGCACCTCTGAGAAGTATATCTCAAACAGCAGAGGCCCCAAGACCGTTCCCTGGTTTACGCCTCTTGTTATGGGTCTACTACTTGAGGTGGCTTCCCCTATTTTGACTAGCTGGGTTCTATCAGTGAGACAGTTTTCTACCCATCTGGTAACATACAAATTGATGCCTAGTTGAGAGAGTTTATCTAATACATGTGGGAGAAGGATGTGCAATATTTCTCCTCTGCAGTTACAGATAGATTTCTCACTACAGTCATGAGCTATGGCTCTAATGGATATCCATTATACCCTTATGAAAAAAAAGAGAGAAAAGGGAGGGGAAACAAAAATAAATACAGATTAATATACAGCAGTTATGTTTAACATGAATAACAACCTACTCAAAAAAAAGAATAAAATAAAAAAAAATTCCGCTTAACAACAAGGTGACTACTGGGCATCCTACCATGCAAAAAGAAGTGGTGGAGTGAGCTGGTGTGCCAAATATGAGAATTATGTTCACTTGCAGGATGCTAGGCAAACATTTTGGTTATGCAGCTCCAAGCATCATCATACACTACCTGGCAATTGATGTAATGGAAGCCTTTCCTATTGCAGTGCCACTCATCCTGTGAGAGTGGCCACAGTTGTGACATGGGTGCAATCTATCACACCATGTACCTCAGGAAAATGTGCCATCCCATAAAAGGCATACATAGTCCAAGTTTGGTCCTGGGGTGACATAGGAAATAGATGTACTAATGCGCATATGCCAAGACTACATCCCAGAACTCCTTCAGTATCCTTGAAGCAAAAGCATGTAAGATCACCAGAGTGCCCCTAGACTATCTCTAGAAGATCTCCGTAGCAAGTATAGTGAGGGGTATACATACTTTGGTGTCCACAGGAAGAGGAAGTCCACACATTCCTCCAGTGCCCCTGTGGGGGTCAAACATGCCCAATAAGAACCGTAGAATTTCCCTGCCCACTCTAAAGCTATAAAAGATTTCTTTTTTTATCAAAGTTGTAATGAGTAATCCTTTGCTTATACTTCCTCCTTTTTGTTTGGTGAGTGCCGCTAGGTACAAGTGTTTTTTTCCCAATCAAAACAAGCAACTCTGACATAGAAACAGCAAAGCTCACCACAAGAGATAGCATTTTCACCAGGTGCATCTCTGATACATTTAATGAGGCTTTGCTTTTATACTGCAACTGCAACAAGCACAGAAAAGCAGGAAAAACTGACTATGACTTCAAAAAATGGCATACAAATAGCCTTAATCATCACAAGAACATTTATGTCACTTCTCATTACCATATCATTATCTACTCATTTTCATAACTACATTTGAAGACATACAAATTGGCATAAATCGCCCCTATGAATCCTCTGTTCAGCTATTCCTGTCTGGGCTTGCCCCCAAATTCCCTAATGCAGTTGCTTTAATGACTATGAATACTACCCATTGTCTTTCCTCTTGTCCGGATACTTTGTAGCAGGGGTATATTACAAGCTCTAATGAAACCAGGAAAAATGAAGGTAGAAGCATCACTACCATGATTGTCTACCAGTGGGAGAGAACGTTCATTAGAAAATATAATGCTATGAACAGTACTGTAAACAGTACCTACACTGATACCTTGTTGTGAGTCACCAGCATCCATCCATTTACTAGGTGCAGTAACTGGGCATGGCATTGGACTAGTAACATATTTGTGTGTTTGTTTACCATGGTTATTACTATTTTCATCCAGTGTAACTTCAAATGCTGGAGTACTTAGAATAGGCACAAATTGTGCCATTAAATTAGTCAGAGGAGTTAAGTCCTCTCACAGAAGAGACAATTCTGTCTTTAAACCCTGTAGATGTTCTTCCTTGTGCTGGGTTAATAGTAGTTGATTCATGGTGGCAATGAGAATCCTTTTATCTGAAAACTGCCAGACACAAAAATAAATCCCAAATTGAATGAGGCTTGTGTGCACTATCAAAACCAGCAATGACAGATAAATGCTGAGGAACAGTGTTTAAGAACACATCATCAATAATTCAGATGGAAAACGTCCACCAATTTGTGGAGAATCAACATAATTTAACTGAAAAAAAATCTGCATAACCATATCTCCAGACATTGTAGTAAAAAGCAACAAAATTAATTTAGCAATGATATAAGTTTAAACTTGCTTTCATCCATTCAAAACAATGGACTTCATTGGAACAAAGCAAAGGATTCAACAGCCTTTATATTGTAAAAATACGTGCGTACTGCAATCTACTTTATCAGTAGAAAGAATATACTCAGTCTTCACAACAGTAAAACGTGTCTCAAAAACAATATCAAAGTAAATGATTCATTATCAATAGTAATGTAATAAATATAAATGTTAAAAACTCAATATAAAATGTAACTTTTAAAATTATAAACATTTAAAAATATTGATGTCAAGTCCTAAAACACATCTTTTGTAACACCTTCTTAACAACTGAGCAAAAATATAATTTAACAGCTCTTAAGTATGGAAGAATTGATATATTTTGTTATTTAATGCAGGCTCAACTGCAGCATTTTATTTATATTACAAGAGGAGCTATCTGTATTTAAGATTATTTTCCCATGCTTCTCCCTTAAGACTAATAACTACATTGTCCAATAAGCAAAATGCAAAACTTAACCTTTGCATACAATAGAACGTTACTTTTAACTCGTTTCATATCATAACAGTGTTCATAAATATCCTTCCTCAATGTTGTATCGGATTTCTCCACATAAAAAGTGGCACATGTAATACATTTGGCTAAATATACCAGCCTGTATTGCCACAATGTCATTCTTTGAAACATATATTAATATTCTCATTAGCTAAAATATCACCACTTTTAACAAGGGTAATTGTTTTAAATTCCAAGAGGTGATTACATTTACTACAATGTTCACATTTTTAGTACCATATAAAATGTTAGATTGTTTATGTTTTTGGGTGCCTCATATAGTTTTTTTAAATTCTTAGATTTTTTAAAAACAAAGTGGAGTTTTATTTGTGTGCATAGAAAGACAGACAGACATATGCACGCACACACACACACACACACACACACACACACACACACACACACACTTATATCTGCATTTCTCTCTCTCTCTGTATATATATATATATATATATATATATATATATATATATGTGTGTGTGTGTGTGTGTGTGTGTGTGTGTGTGTGTGTGTGTGTATGTGTGTATGTGTGTTTATGAGTGTGTATATATCTGTATATCTATCTATTTATATAAATAGACATAGATAAATAGATATAGATATAAACACATATATAGATCTACTTAATTTTTTAAACATTTTAATTAAGATAGTCAAGACAATCTTATTGATGTTTTAAAAAGGTTAACTGTTTATACTGAGATCATGGTACAGTTGGGATTAGGGAATTTGTCTTTTCCCCACTGTAGTGTGATGTTGGAGTTGGTATATATAAATAGCAGAGGGTGTGAAGGGCTTGCCCCCCTCCCCCGCAAAAATACTGTTTGTTCTGTTTACATTATGATTTGCCATTTTAAGACACTGATCATATGGCCATGACCATATGAATTTCAACCTTTTAAAAAGTTGATCATGTAAACTAGATCCATATATTTATATATAAGATACTTACCACCAGTCACCTGGAAAACTATGTTTAATTTCTTTTAGACAAAAGAACAAGGAATTTTGTTCCCCTAGAAATAAAATACTCCACAACTGCTGTAAACTTTAAAGAAAAGTTAAACACCTATTTTGGGGAAAAAGTATAAAACCAATAATTTAGTCCAGACTTCTATATAGCTTGTTTGAGGCTTATGTTAGCTCCTTGACTACCCGGAGACATTGAAGCATTGAAGGGTTGAGCAGGAGAAGCTACAGAAGACCCTGGAAATTGAAGAGTGTGAGAGCCTTGCAATGGCTCACTTGTGGAATATACATGGAAGAATCATCTGGAATATAGAGCTGTGATTAGAGTATGTTTAAAGCCTGCATACAAGAAGTTTTAAAGACAGATAATACTGGTGGAGGAGGGAGGGGGCACTGTGAGAGACTGTCCTATTGTTACAGAAAAGAAACATTCTATGATGTTCAGTTTTGTTCAAAGCCCATTGGAATATTATTTTGATTTTCCTATGGCTCTGTGTAAAATTAACCTGTGTTTTATTTAAGTCCTTCCTCTGCTCTTTCTTTGGAATTTCTATGCTATATCTGACAAAGAATTTTTAATTACTGCTAAGGTATATGATGCATTACAGAAGTTCAATTGAAAAAAATGTTCATCCTATAGATTCCTGAGCATTTTAAAATGTTAATTGCCTTAACAAATTGCTCACAAATGACCAGACAGCGTTGCAACTCTTGTTTGCATTTTGTTCACAATAATTAATGAGAAGAATATTGCAGTCACATATAATATATTGAGCGCTTTCGGCAGGTTGTAATCAAAGACGTCATCATTCTGATGAAGTCTTTGGTTACAACCTGACAAAAACGCTCAATACAAGTTTTTTTATTATCTTGGTGGAGTTCTTGTGGTGGTATTAGTCACATATAATATATGTTTGTTACAGTTCAGTTAGATTCTTTCTGCTTTTGTAAGTTTTATCTTTCTCCATGATACAGCTGTATTCTGAGAATTAGAATACTTTTGGGAAAAGTCAGATACCATAGCAGCACCCATCATTTCATGCAAAGAAAAGCTCATATGATGTATATGCAATTATAGACAAACTTTTTGTGTTATCTAAAATGCTTGCAGAACAAAATAGTGCAAAAATGATGTATGCAATCAAAGGCAGCACATTGATGCAAAAGCTAATGCTGTTGTCTTACAGTACTTGCATTTTTATTTTGTTTTTTAGCTGACCTGTCCTCTCTGAATAGCCTATGTGTCCAAATGAATTTCCTGCTACAGCTCTGGTTTCATCCAGTGTCTGAAAAGACCCATAGATAAGGGAACTTGTGAGCTTTTAACTTGATAATTTGTGGGTATGCATTGTGTGTGTGTGTGTGTGTGTGTGTGTGTGTGTGTGTGTGTGTGTGTGTGTGTGTGTGTGTGTGTGTGTGCGCATCCCACAATGTTAATGCATCTCACAACGAGTCCTGAAAAAGGCTTTGGCTCTTCTATAGCATTAACTAGGATAAAGCATGTTTAAGAAACAGAATAAATAACTTTATTAATATTTATTAATGTTTGCATATATCTACATATTTACATAGCTCTACCTATCTATCTATCTATCTATATATATATATATATATATATATATATATGTCAATTGCACTATCAACGTATGTGCATAAATCAAGTAGCAGAACCATTAGTGCAAGTTCTGTATTGTTGAACCTTACAATAGCGAACAGCCGCTATAGTAAGATTTCACAGTATAGTGCAGATTGCACTATAGTGGGGATTGGAAAATGTACACTTTCCTCAGTGTAGTGCGATCTTGGAGTTTGTATATATAAGCAGGGGGGTGTGGGGGGCACAGGGAGGCTTAACCCCATGCAAAACCTGTTAAAATATGTTTAGACGCTAAGAGAATTTAAATGAAGTTGAAATGTTCGACTTCACTGAAATGCTCAGTTCAGCATTTACTGTGGCAGGTGTTGCGATTTCCAAACATTTTTTCCAGATATCTGCACTTTCGGCCACAGTAGTGTTGAAGATGTGATAGTAAAACTATATATATATATATATATATATAGATTAGATGTAGTTATAGGTATATATATATATATATATATATATATATATATATATGACAAAAAGTATAGAGTAATAAAGTTGCTACTATCAAAACACCAAAAAACACCAGCAAAACGGCCAGTATAACGTGGAAATAATAATATAAATAGATGCCTCTGGTGTTGGCTCCACGTACAAATCGTAAGCGCTTACCGAGGACCTAATAAAGCTGTGTTTTTTATACTTGGATGGCTCCTTTGTGAATTATGGTATTAAGGAATGAAAACTAATCTTGGTAAATTTGTCTGAATAGACTTTACATTTATGACAAGTTTTGTTTGTGCTGAATAGCACTCTCTTTGTTTTGACATTCCATAGGGTCTGAATAGACTCCGCTACTTGATATATTGCACTTTGGACATAGTGTTTGTCTACGACGATTTGTACGTGGAGCCAACACCAGAGGCATCTATTTATATATATATATATATATATATATATATATATATATATATATATACATACATATATATATATATATATATATATATATATATATATATATATATACACAGAGAGATAGATATATAAATTTTGTGGCAGTTCAGTCTATAAAAGATAACATGCAATTGCTATTAAACTTGTCATTTATGTCATAGTATGAGGCAGTATGCAGGTCAGGAAAAATGTATGCATAAAATAACTGGGAGTTGTTCTGTTCTATACCTAGACAGAATTGCTTGTATGACAGTGCCAGCTTCCTCAACAACTCTGAACTGGAACAGAATAAATATATATTTTTTCCCTTTTATATATTTTGCACAATAGTTACTTTACATTATACAATGACTGGCGATTACCATTCTAAAAGAGGCATGCTGATTGGTCAGCACAACCAGAGTGCCTGCTGTAAATCGAACATATACCAACAGAAAAAAGTCCAGTCTCCCAGACTTTCTTCTATTGATATATGCTACAGATATTCCAGTGTTATTCTTTTTCCTTTAAAAAAAATAAACTTGCATATCCGGACACTTCAGAAGTATGAGAGAGCTGGGACAAAGAAAATACAAGTATATTCAGGTACATTATGCAAAACTAAAGAAACGTACATGATTATCCTTGGTACTTCCTATACCATTTCTCTCTTGTAAGTCTGAATGGTTCCAGATTTCAATTTATTTCATTAGTAATAAAATAAAATGTTGCTAATCTTCCATATCCAGTCCAACTGAAACGCTGCAGGTTGTTTCTTTGCATGCTTTCCTGGATGCCAGTCATGAAGGTGCACTGGACCTATGTACTAAAAAGAGCCTACCTACATAGCAGCTGCATCCCTATGTACTAACATTATGCCTATCAAAACACCTTTCATGCATTGACTATAAAACTGATGTCAACTAACTATGCCAGATTATATTCATTTTATTTTTTTTAATGACTGTATTACTGTAGCAAACATCAGTAAACAGATAATGGACTCTGCCACCTTCAAACATTAACTCTGTAGAGGGCATTATTCTAAGGATCTTCACATTTTCTTGATTCCCATCCAAAGAAACAATAATCATTACTACAGAAACTGCAGTCACACTAAAACAATTTCCCAAATTGGTAATAACAACAATGACACTATTCCCTTAACCACCAAAAGGACCCATATATAGTGCATCTAACTCTCTGTGGCCACTCACCTCAAACCTCTCTCCAGTGATACCACTTATACTGACAGAAACTGCATTACCTCTTGACAAGCTTAAAGTAAGGGCCACTTTAAGTGAGCAGTGGTCTTTTACCCCTTTGGCCTGAAGGATTTGTAGCAGTATTTCACTACTTGCAACCAACGACATCTCAGATGCAGTAAACCCATCCTCTGCGTTAGCAGTCATTAACACATATTGTCCAGATACCAGCATGGTATCTAACAAACTAATATATCATTGCTTTTCTATTGTGCCTGATGTCCTATTAGTATAATCAATCCTTTTGAATACTATGCATAAAGGCAGTATCAAGAGTCCATCAGGCAGATGATTTCCTTTACTTTATTAGAAAAAAAAAAAAAAAAAAAACAGAGATCTCACTTTTTCCATTGCTTACTTTTGACAGCACTGATGTCCTGCATAAGCGTGGGAATGAAAGCCCCCTACGCATGTGCAGTACATCAAGAAAGCCCAAGGATACTGGTGAAAAATGCAGAAGAGAAGGAAACCACCCTTATACAAGGACATTATTTAAGAAAAGTACGTAACTATTTTTTTTAAATAATGTCATTGTATAATAACAATATCCTATGGCTGGGTGTGGGCAATGCTGGATTTACCAATGGTTGGTTTTGTTTGGTCACTTGGGCTTGCCCTCGTGACCAAACCACACCAACTGTGGGCTAATCCAGCATTATCCATACCTAACAATAGATTATTGCTAGTGTGATGCCCCTGCACTGGCCCAGTAATCATGGAGCCTCATTCTTCACCACTACCACCAGTGAGGGATGTATACATTGGGAGAATGACAAGTACTCACACAGAAAAGTACAATTTCCCTTAAGAGCACACAGAGATCATAGTCAGTCTGGGGTTGGTTCTCCCTCTTTTTCCAGATCCCCAATAAGGCTCCCCACTGACATAGGTATAGGGTTGAGATTCAGCTAAGTGGACAAAGCAAAACCTACAGCACCCTCTCTGTTCTACCAGTGCTTTGTGTCCCTGCCCAAGTAGCTCTCACACACAATGACAAACACACACACACACACACACACACACACACACACACACACACACACACACACACACACACACACACACACACACACACATATACACACAGACACTCACTCACTTTGAGATTTGATTTATATCCAAACACAAACACACACCTGGGAAAGGTTGGCACAGGTATACTAGCTATGCCTCCTTCAGCCCAGACTATAAGGTAGTACCAGCTCTCACTAGCCACCCTTACTTATCAGGTACTATTAAGGCCCTTACCAAAGGGTGCCCAACCTTACTGTGTAATGTTACTATTAATCCAAATGGTAAGTGTGACCAAGACTTTCAAGGCTATTTAGGAGTGGCCTGTGCAGTGTCACCAAATACATATGCAAGTACTCTAAGAGCTAAAATATGTCTAAACAAACCATCCACAATTAAAAGGTTTAAATATATTTAATAATAAATTATAAAGAACAAGATAATACTCAATAACTCAACACATTGACTACAGAGTTCAGAATCACAGGAAATATTTTAAAACAACATTGCAGGACAGTCTCAATTAAATAAAGAAAACATCTAAACTAATCTTTATTATATTCCTATCTATATCTAAAAGATACTATGCCATAAATAACTTACTTATAGAGCAAGACAAATACAGATGTGAATTGCTGAATGGATGTTTCTAGATCCAAGACAAGATACAAAATGCACACTCTTCCTCTCTGAGAGGGTTCTTAAATTAATATCACATATTATGGCTGGGTTAGCTCAGATGACATCACTCTTTCTCACCTACATTTAATTCCCTGGCTAACAGAAACTTAACAAAATTTAAGATTTCTCTGTGAAAAATACATATCTATCAGATGTTTGCCTAGAACTTGGTCATAAAACAATTAAACAGTTTTACATTTGAAACCTAGTAATTATTTCTGTTTCAAGGCAATAGAAAGAAACTTCTAGCTCTAGAAATCCTGTCTCCTTCACTGACACTGTGAGATAAATACGCCATCATAAAACACTTTGATTCCAACTTATTTTCTTAGAGTTTTGCAAGTTAACTCTGTATTTTCCACCTTCTACTATTAAAAAATAAATTTGCACAGGTATATAGTTTATATACATTTCTCTTCTTTTCTATTAGGGTAGTCTATGTAATATAGTTTAGCTCAGTACTTTACACGCACTTCTGCACCAGTAGTTTAATGTACACATAACATATATTCCCGTTACATTTGTAAGACAAGCATATGAATTGTATTACTATTCAGAAATGACATGTGGTTATTTACAAAATTCCAGATAGCTGGGTTGGCAGTGTCACATTTCTATATAATCATATTAATATTTTCAAGTAACATATAATTATTTACAAAATTCCAGATAGCTGGACTGACAGAATTTCCCTGGTGTCACAGCTACATTATACAATGACTGGCCATTAACATTCTAATACTAGCATGCTGACTGGTCAGCCTAACCAGTGTGCCCATTGTAAACTGAGCATATACCAATGGATGAAAGGCCTAATGCTCAGACTTTCTTCCAATAATACATGCTACGAAAATTTTACTTTTGTTTCATTTAAGAAAAAATAGAGACTTCAGAAGGGCAGTTTCTGGTGTATTCTCCAGTCCAACTGGTGAATCTGGGCATTTTGAGGCAATGTTACAACTGCCTCATGTACACAGACAACCCTCTCCTCCTACCACCAAACACTAATATATGCGAGAGGTGCAATTATACAGCCAGACTGGAGGCAAAGCTCTCTCAACCCCACACTGTAACAAACTGTCAAGAGGAGAAGGGTAATACTTGCAACATACCACCAGTCTCACATAGACCTAACAAACCAACACAGGCAAATAACACACATAAATACACAAAAACATACTCGGAGGTTCTAAATAAAAATCTGCAAAAGCAAAAGAGACCTCCAAAGCAGACATCCAAGCAACCTCCACAACTCATCACCAACCATGAAACACATACTTCACATAATCAGTGTGCCACGCAATCACAGCCCTTAAGGCAAAATAACATACCCAACATACTAGTGAATGGTGACTCTATAGTCAGGCACACTGATGTCCCACTAACTAGACTGGACAAGGAGAAGGTTACAGTTAGCTGCCTGTTGAGCGCCAGGATCCGCCACATAACACAAGCACTCAGGTCACTCCCGAACAAGTACAAATATGACTCTGCCATTGTACATGTTGGTGTGAATGACCTGTGACGTACCTCCCTGGACTACATGAAAAGAGACATGCAAGAGCTCTCTGATCATGTAGCCCAGGCAGGTATGACCCTGGCCCTGAATAGCATCCTATCCTCACCAAGAATGATGCCACAGTATAAAGAAAAAAAATATCAACTTCAACAATTGGCTAAGTTTCTGGTGGCATTCAAAGGGGATCCAGCATCTGTCTGTCTGGGATGACATGCTCAGCAAGCCACGTTGCTTCACAAGAGATGGCTTGCACCTGTCACCCTTAGGCTTTTGAATACTGGCAAAGGCTCTTGCCACCCCCATAGTGCCTTTTTTAGGCAAGGCTCAAAAGACAAACCCACCACCGCAAATAGCGCAAGTAACCAAAAACTGAGGGTAATGCTACTCAATGCCAGAAGTCTAAACCTGAAAATGCACGCACTCAAGGCACTCCTCAATATGGAGAACATCAATATCTGTGCAGTAACAGAAACCTGGTTTCAGGCTCCAGAGAGCATCCCAGCACTACCAGGCTATAACTCATACCATACCTTTCGAACACATAACCAAGACCAAAACACAAAAGGCGGGGGAGTATCCATATTCATCAAGGATACTCACTCCTCCAGGTTAGTGACACAGCACGATGAATCAGAGATCATCCAAGTGCAACTAACAATGGGCAAAACTGCAATCCAAATTGTAGCTTGCTACAGATCAACAACCATGACCCAGGATCTCCATTCCGCATTTTTGGAGACACTGGGAAATATGAAGGTCCTACCAAGCACCCTAATACTGGGTGATTTCAACTACCCAAACATTAACTGGGAGAACTACTCAAGTACTAACTCCCTTGCCCAACACTTTCTTGAATTTATAAACACCCTGAGTCAACTGGTCAACACACCCACCAGGGGGAACAACATATTGGACCTGGTCATTACCAACATGGGCGACCAACGTCAACCCCTCACTGGTTAGATTAGACCATAGACTAATCACTCTGGATATTCACATTCCACCCACAATCCCAATCAAGGAAACCACCGTGAAAAACTTTTCAAAAGAAAACTTCACGGCACTTAAGACTGAGGTGGAAAGGTTCACAGCCCCCACGCCAATGGACAATGCTGTTCAAGCTGCTGAAACCTATACAAAGGCACTCTATGATCATCTGCAGGAATGCATGGATTGTGCTATCCCAAGTAAAACCAAGACTCACTCCTCCAAGCAAAGGAAACCTGTCTGGTGGATCCCTGCCATAAACAGGCTCTACAATAGAAGGAGGAAACTAGTACAGATAAGAGCAAAATCCCTAGAAGGAAAGACATCCTTGATCAGTATCATCAAGAAACTACAATCCCTCATTAAATAATCCATGGCTAGCTTTGAAAGAAAAATTGCCAAGCACTCCAAAGATAACCACAAAGCGTTCCTTAGCTATGTCAAGAACCTAAGTGGAAACTCTCAGATCTGCTCTGAGTTGGTGCAGAATGGCACAAAATACACTGAACTGACTGATATTGTCAACATTTTGTCAGACAGGTTCAGTGCAAACTTCACACCCCTCTCACCCCCTAGAGAGCCCTTAACCATACCAGAAGAATGTAAGGCCCCAGCAATCATCAACACACAGGTTAAAACATCTATATCCAAAGCCAAAAACACAGCCTCAATGGGACTGGACGGTGTCTCAGGCTGTGTCTTACTAGAGCTCCAAAATGAACTAACCCCTCACCTAAACACACTGTTCAAACTCAGCCTCTCTACAGGCTATGTACCCACAGAGTGGTGCATAGCAACAGTTATCCCACTCCACAGAGGTGGCGCCACAACGGACCCTGGGAACTGTCACCTTATAAGCCTGACTAGCCTGGTCTGCAAGGCTATGGAGTGCATCATCATGGAACTCATTGACAGAGACACTGGGAACCTCCAAACTATGGACCCCACCCAGTTTTGCTTTGTTAAGGGCAGACCATGCCTCCTAAACCTGGTGGACTTCTTTGAGACAGTTACCAAGGCATTAGATGAGAGTAAGGAGGTCCACACAGCCTACCTAGACATTGCAAAGGCTTTCAACACCATTCTCCATTCTGGTATTATAAACAAACTCACCAACCTGAACATTAACCCCTACGTCATGAGATGGGTTGCAAACTGGCTAATGGACAGAACTCACACGGTGAGAGTTGTAGACTCTAGGTCCGACTCTAAACCAGTTACAAGTGACGTCCCCCAGGGCTCAGTCCTAGGATCCCTCCTATTCAGTATATACTTCTCAGAGGTACAGGCAAGCACAGGAGGACTTTGGCTGACTAAGTTTGCAGACGACTGCAAACTAGGGGCCATAATTGACTCTCTGGCTGATACAGACACCCTCCAGAAGGGTCTCACTGAGATGGATACCTGGTGTCAAAATCTTGGCCTCAGGCTGAATGCCAAAAAGGTCATAGTCATCCCCTTTGGAAAAAACAAAGTACCCATGAACTACCACATAGGTGGTAGTTCCCTAAATACAGAAAAAGTAATAAGGGATCTGGGGACCCAAGTAGATAGCAATCTCTCCTTTGATAATCATATTGCCAAGGTGGTTAGAACATCCTTCTACGTGGCCTACCTAATCTCAGAAGAGTTCTCATCCAGAACAAAGGAGGTTATTGTGCCTCTCTACTCATCACTTATTAGACCCATTATAGAATACAACGCCCCATTTGGGATGTACCTTACAAGACACCTGCAACAGCTGGAAAGACCACAAAAGTACCTCACCAAGAGGATTACTGGCCTCAAACAGATGACCTATGTAGCCAGACTAAAGAAACTCCAGCTGTACTCAGTTGCATACCACTTACTCAGAGGTGATCTCTGCTTGACATACAAGGCCATGTCCAGCCCAGAATTGATGGATATGCTCCACCTAAAAAAAAAAAACAATCCCTGAGAGCCACACACCCTAGGGATATAAACCTTACCACAATGCTAAATAGGATGTGCTGGAAGGATAGATTCCTGACTCAGAGAGTCCCCATGGTTTGGAACAAGATTCCAATATACATCAGGTAGAGCCCCATCACTAGCACTCTTCAAGAGAAACCTTGACGGGTGGATGGGAAACAGACAATTTGCCCCGGGGATCACTGCAGTGGCTCTGCTTGACAGAGGCACAGGGAACTAATGGCTCTGCTGGTCAGAGGCACAGGGAACTGATCTAAGGGGGTGGTGAAAGCCAACACACTCTGGCTAGGCTTATAAATGCCCTAGGGCAGATAGCCTAGTACTTACCTATGAACCTATAAACCTAAATAAACAAGAAAGACGGGACAGAGAAAAATAAAAGGATAATCGGGTGTGTTATTTTTACACTACAGAAATGTACCTGATTATCCTTGTACTTCCCATACCCTTCCTCTCTCATCCGCCTGAATGGTTCCGGATTTCAATTTTTTTTTTTTATGACTAATAAAATAAAATTTTACTAATCTTCAATATCCAGTCAAACTGAAATGCTACAGGTTGTTTCTTTACATGCTTTCCGGGATGTCAATCATGAAGGTGCACTGGACCTGTGTACTAAAAAGAGCCTACCTACATAGCAGCTGCATCCCTATGTACTAACATTATGCCCATCAAAACATCTTTCATGCATTAATGACTATAAAACATATGTCAACTAACTATGCCCAAATATATTCATTTTATTATTTTTAAATTACTATCTTACTGCAGCAAACATCAGTAAACAGATAATGGACTCTGCCACCTATAGACGTCAACCCTGTAGAGGATATTATTCTATGGCTCTTCACATTTTCTTGATTCCTGTCCAAACAAAATAATAATCATTAATAACTGCAGTCACACTAAAGCAATTTCCCAAGTTGATAATGCAGGCAATGACAGTATACCCTTAACCGGCAACAGGACCCATATATAGTGCATCTACCCCTCAGTGGCTACTCACCTCAAACCTACCTCCAGTGATACCACTCATACTAGCAGAAACTGTGTTACCTCTTGGCAACCTTAAAGTAAGGGCCACTTTACGTGAGCAGCAGTCTTTTACCCCTTTGTCCCGGAGAACTTGTAGCAGTATCTCACTGCCCACAACAAATGACATTAACAGTGTTGTCATCTCAGATGCAGTAAACCCACCCTTGGTGCTAGCAGACAGTAATCACTTCTTCTCCAGATACCAGCATGGTATTTACCGAACTACCGTATCATTGCATTTCTATGGTACCCATTGTCCTGTTAGTATAATCAACCCTTCTGCAAACAATACATAAAGGCAGTATCAAGAGTTTGTTAGACAGATGATTTCCTTTACTTTATTAAAAACAACAAACAAAACAGAGATCTCACTTTCTCCATTGCTTACTTTCCACAGCACTGATGCAGTGCATAAGCATGGGAATGGAAGTCCAATATGTATGTGCAGTACATCAAGAAAGCCCAAGGATACTGATGAAAAATGCAGAAGAGCAGCAAGCTACCCTTATACAAGGACAGTATTTAAGAAAAGTAAGTAAATGTTTTTCTTAAATAATGTTATTGTATAATAACAATATCCCATGGCTGGATGTGGGTAATGCTGGATTTACTCATGGTTAGCTTTGTTTCGTCACTTGTACTTTGCCCTAATGACCAAACCACACTAACTTTGAGTAAATCCCGTATTACCCACACCTAGCAGTGGGTTATTGTTACATTATACAATGACTGGCCATTAACATTCCAAAACTAGCATGCTGATTGGTCAGCCAAACCAACGTGCCCATTGGAAATCGAGCATGCACCAATGGATAAAAGGTTGGTTGTCCAGACTTTCTTCCATTAACACATGTTATGAAAATTTTACTTTTGTTTCATTTTAAACAATGAAGACTTCAAACAAACAAGAAAGATGGGACAGAGAAAAATAAAAGGATAATCAGGTATGTTATGCAAAATTAGAGAAATGTACCTGATTATTCTGGTACTTCCTATACCCTTTCTCTCTCATAAGTCTGAATAGTTTCGGATTTCAGTTTTTTTATTACTAATAAAATAAAATGTTACTAATCTTCAACATCCAGTCAAGCTGAAATGCTACAGGCTGTTTCTCTATATGCTTTCCTGGATGTCAATCATGAAGGTGCCCTAGAACTGTGTACTAAAGCAGCTGCATCCCTATGTACTAACATTATGCCCATCAAAACACCTTTCATGCTTTAAGGACTATAAAACTGGTGTCCACTAACTATGCCCAATTATATTTATTTTATTATTTTTAAATGACTATCTTACTGCAGCAAACATCAGTAAATAGATAATGGACTCTGCCACCTTTAGACAACAACCCTGTAGAGGGCATTATTCTAAGGATCTTCGTGTTTGCTTGATTCCCATCCAAAGAAAAACATAATCATTACTACAGTAACTGCAGTCACACTAAATCAATTTCCCAAGTTGGTAATAAAGGCAATGACAGTATACTCTTAACCACCAACAGGACTCATATATAGTGCATCTACACCTCAGTGGCCACTCACCTCAAACCTCCCTCCAGTGATACCAGTCATACTGGCAGAATCTGTGTTACCTCTTGACAACCTAAAAGTAAGGGCCACTTTAACTGTGCAGCAGTCTTTTAACTCTTTTTCCCAGAGAATCTATAGCTGTATCTCACTACCCGCAATCAACGACATTAACAGTGTCACCGTCTCAGATGGCTTAAACCTACTCTCAGCACTAGGAGTCGCTAACACTTCTTCTCCTGATACCACCTACTGAACTAATATATCATTGCTTTTCTATGGTGCCCGATGTCCTCTTAATATAATCAACCCTTCTGCACACTATGCATAAAGGCAGCATCAAGAGTTCGTCAGACAGATGAGTTCCATTACTTTATTAAAAAAAAAAAAAAAAAAAAAAAAACAGAGATCTCACTTTCTCCATTGCTTACTTTTCATAGCACTGATGTACTGCAATAAGCATGGGAATGAAAGTCCAATATGCATGTGCAGTACATCAAGAAAGCCCAAAGATACTGATGAAAAATGCAGAAGAGCAGCAAGCCACCTTTAGGACAGTATTTAAGAAAAGTAAGTAACTTTTTTTCTTAAATAATGTCATTGTATAATAACAATATTGCATGGCTAGGTGTGGGTAATGCTGGATTTGCCCATGGTTGACTTTGTTTGGTCACTTGGGTTTTGCCTTTATTACCAAATAACACCAACTGTGGGTAAATCCAACATTACCCACACCTAGCAGTAGGTCATTGTTACATTATACAATGACTGGCCATTAACATTCCAAAACTAGCATGCTGACTGGTCAGCCAAACCAGCGTGCCAATTGTAAATAGAGCATATACCAATGGGTAAAAGGCCGGCTGCCCAGAATTTTTCCCATTAATACATGCTACAACAATTTTACTTTTGTTTCATTTAAAAAAAAAAAACAGAGACTTTAAACAAACAAGAAAGACGGGACAGAGAAAAATAAAAGGATAATCGGGTGTGTTATTTTTACACTACAGAAATGTACCTGATTATCCTTGTACTTCCCATACCCTTCCTCTCTCATCAGCCTGAATGGTTCCAGATTTCAATTTTTTTTTTTATTACTAAAAAAATAAAATTTTAGTAATCTTCCATATTCACTCAAAATGAAATGCTGCAGGTTGTTTCTTTGCATGCTTTCCTGTATGTCAGTCATGAAGGTGCACTGGACCTGTGTACTAAAAATAGCTTACCTACATAGCAGCTGCATCCCTATGTACTAACATTATGCCCATTAAAACATCTTTCATGCATTAATGACTATAAAACATATGTCAACTAACTATGCCTAAATATATTCTTGTTATTATTTTTAATGACTGTATTACTGCAGCAAACATTAGTAAACAGATAATGGACTCTGCCACCTTTAGACATCAACCCTGTAGAGGACATTATTCTATGGATATTCATGTTTTCTTGATTCCCATCCAAAGAAAAAAGATAATCATTACTACAGTAATTGCAGTCACACTGAAACAATTTCCCAAGTTGTTAATAAATTTCAATGACGGTATACCCTTAACTGTCGAAAGGACCCATATATAGTCCATCTACCCCTCAGTGGCCACTCACCTCAAATCTCCCTCCAGTGATGCAACTCATATTGGCAGAAACTGCTTTACCTCTTGGCACCCTTAAAGTAAGGGACACTTTAAGTGAGCAGTAGTCTTTTACCCCTTTGGCCTGGAAAACTTGTAGCAGTATCTCACTAGCCGCAACCAACGACATTATCAGTGTTGTCATGGTAAATGTCATAAACCCACCCTCAGAACTAGCACTCGCTAACACTTCTTCTCCAGATACCAGCACAGTATCTACCAAACTAATGTATCATTGCTTTTCTATGGTGCCAGATGTCCTGTTAGTATAATCAACCTTTCCGCACATTATGCATAAAGGCAGCATGAAGAGTTAATCAGATAGATGTTTACCTTTACTTTATTAAAAAAAAAAAAAAACAAACAAAACAGAGATCTCACTTTCCCATTGCTTACTTTCCACAGCACTGATGCACTGCGTAAGCGTGGGAATGAAAGTCCCATTCACATGTGCAGTGTATCAAAAAAGCCCAAGGATATTGGTGAAAAATCCAGAAGAGCAGCAAGCCACCCTTATGCAACAACATTATGTAAGAAAAGTAAGTAAATTTTTTCTTAAATAATTTCATTGCATAATAACAATAGTGCATGGTTGGCTTTATTTGGTCACTTGGGCTTCGCCCTTGTGACCAAATCACACCAACTGTGGGTAAATCCAGCATTACCCACACCTAGCAGTGGGTTATTGCTTCATTATACAATAACTGGCCATTAACATTCCAAAACTTGAACACTGATTGGTCAGCCCAACCAGCGTTCCCATATACCAATGGAAAAATGGCTGGTTGCCCAGACTTTCTTCCATTAATACATCATCATCAGCCCCTTTTTTCCCATTTTTCCTACATGTGGTCGGGGTATCATGTTAACTGTCATCAACTCTGTTGATTCAGTGCTACACTCCTGTCTTCATCAACACTCATGCCTGACTGTCGCAGATCTTCTTTCACACAATCCATCCACCTCTTTGCTGGATGTCCTCGCTTCCTCTTACCTTCTTCCTGCCTGTCCCAAATCTTCCTCAACAGGTTGTCTTCTGCTTTTCTACACATGCCCAAACTACTGTAATCTGTTCTCTTTGATCTTTCCTGCAATTGCAGCAACTTTGGCTTCTGCTCTTATGTCCTCATTTCTCCGTCTGTCCCACAGTGTGCATCCTACCACCTTTCTCAGACACTTCATTTTCATCACCTCTATATTCTTCAACTGTTCTGCCCTTACTGCCAAGGTTTCTGTACCATACAGTAGTACTGGTCACACCACTGTCTTGTACACCTTACTTTTCAGCTTCTTTGGCATACTTCTGTCATAAACTATACCTGATACTCTATGGCAGCTGGCTGCAGCCCCTCTGATTCTAGCTTTGACCTCTTCATTCAGACTACCCTTCTCCTCAACTACTCCTCCCAGACACTTGAAGCTGTTTACCTGTTCCACTATCTTCCCATCTATCTCTATTCTCAGCTTCTTCTGATTTCCCAAATTTGCTGCCATTACCACCGTCTTATCTGTGCTTAGTGTCATCCCATGTGCCTTCAGATTAGCCTTCCATTCTCCTATCCTTTGTTAAAGTTCTAGCTCAGAGTCTGCCTGTACTGCCACATCATCTACATACAGCAGCTTTGTTGATCCATCCCCTCCAACTTGTTTGCTAATGTAGTCCATCACCAGTATGCACACCAGTGGGCTCAGAGCTGAACCCTGATGTACACCCACACCCACTGGGAGCACCTCTGTAAGGTGGCCAAACACCGCCTGTACTTGAGTCATTGGGTCCTTGTACATCACCTGCTCAAATTCTACCAATATTTCTGGGACTTCAAACCACCACAGTACTGCCCAGATCATCTTTCTTGGAACCTTGTCATATGCCTTCTCCAAGTCTAGGAAGGCCCAGTTGGACTCTCTCCTTATCTCTAGCTTTTTCTTAAGTATTTGTCTCACTGCAAACATCAGGTCATTTGTGCTGCATCATGGCCTGAATCCAAACTGCTCATCTCCCATCTTACATTCTACTACTCTGTGTATCCATTTATCAATCACCCCTCCAGAACTTTCATGCAAGTAATAGGAGTTTGATGCCTCTGCACTGCCCACAGTTGTGGATGGCCCCTTTGTTCTTGTACACTGGCACAAGTATGCTTACACTCCAGTCATCTGGGATATGTGTTTCTCTCCACACTGCTATGAGTACCCTCAGGAGCCATTTCTCCCCTATCTCACCCAGCATCTTTATCATATCTGCTGTGACCTCATCTGAGCCTGCTGCTTTCCCTGACTTCATCTTTTTTTAGTGATGTTTTGTTTCTTCTAGGGTGGACTCCTCTCTCATCGTAGGCTTTTCTGGGGCAGTACAGCTTCTGCGGGGTTTTCTTTATTCAGAAGCTGCTGGAAATACTCCTTCAATCTGCCTTTGATGTCCTCTGGGTTGGTGAGCAGGTGGTTGTTGGCATCCCTTATGAAGGGTGTCTGACTATCTTCTTTATCTTTCTGTCTTTGCCTTGCAACCTGATATAGTTTATTTGTGCCCCTTACTGAGTCACTTTCCAGAAGTTGTTTCAGTGCCTGTGATGCCCTATTCTTTGCAATTATTTTGTAGCTTTTCCTTATGTACCTTATTGCCATACCTGGCTCGGCCACATATCTTTTTGTAGTCCTAACACATGCTGATTTTAGGTGCTGCCATTATTCTTCAACTCCACCTATTCCCTCCTTTTCTTGGGGTGCTAGAGCCCTGAGTAATTCCTTGAACTGTTGTACTTTCTCTCCAGTCAACTTCCAGGTCTTCAGCCTGGTCTCTGTTATGGCAACTAGTGGTTTATGCTGTGGGCCAACTGTTCATGGATTCTGCCTCAGTGCCTTTTCCTTAGGAAGTCTACCAGAGTTGCATGTTGACTACTCTTGTATATGATCTTGTGACTGAACTGGCTACTATCAAGCCATTTGCCAGACAGACTGTCCTGTTCTGTCCCAATATGCATTCAAGTCACCCACTATAAACACCTGTCTGAATGCACTCATTTCCTCACTATTACACCTGCTGTTGACACACAAGTCTGACTGTCATCAGTCTGTCATTAATTCTTATGATATCCGAAGCCTCTTTCTCACCTACACCATTTCTAGCCTGCCCTCCACCTGAGTAGTAGACCCTGGATCCCTTCCATCTTGGATCATGGATACAAAGGATGTCCAGCATCCTCCATATCATCCACTTCCAAGCTGCATCCTGTCTGCATCAGTCAAGCATAGCAGTTCATGTTAACAGAGCTATCCCTATCTCAGGTAACCCAGGCTGGCTTTATGGCAGGCATACACTGGCCAATAGGGGCACATATACCCATCCCACTGTTAGCATGGGTCCCTGGCATGGGTCAGAGTAGGCCAGGTCCTCAACGCACTTATCACAGCATGCAGTCTATGATCCGTGCTTTCCTATCTTGAGGAAACTGCACACCACAGTAGATGCCCAAAGCGGTTGGTCTGTACAACTCTTCCCCCTTTAGGGCACCATGTAGAGTCTGTGCTGCTGCCCACAGCTCCATGTTTTTCAGAACATGGAGACACAGGGAGAACATGCAAACTCCAAACAGGCATTGGTTGGAGGTCAGGATCAAACCTTATACCTTGTGCATGGGAGGCAAAGACCTTAACCACTAAGCCATCTGGTCTTAAGGCTATTACATCCATTAATATGTGCTACTAAAATTTTACTTTTGTTTCATTTAAAAAAAATATTAAAAAAAATGGCGACTTCAAACAAAGAAGAAAGTTGGCACAGAGAAAAATAAAACAATAATCAGATATGTTATGCAAAACTAGAGAAACGTGCCTGATAGTCCTTTTATTTTCTCTCCTGTACATCGAAAGTCTCCTGATTATTTTTTTTAATTTAAAAAAAAATAAAATAAAAAAATCAATGGAAATCTTCATTTTTTCATTACTTTCTTTATACAGCAGTGATGTAAGTGTGGGAATGGATTTCCCATACGTGTATGAAGTACATCAGGAACGCTCCAGGATACAGGGGGCAAAAATGTGGAAGAGCAGCAAGGTGCCATTATACAAGGACATTATTTAAGAAAAGTGACTAGCTTTTCTTAAATAATGTCATTGTATAATAGCAATAACCCATGGGTAGTAGTGGGTAATGCTGGATTTACCCACACCCTGCCGTGGGTTATTACTATATATTAAATTATATTTTCCATAGTTAAAATGAAATTGTAATTACTTGTCTCAATCAATGTGTCAGAGGAAATGCTATCAAATCATTAAAAACAATCAGTATTACATTTCTGAATATTAACCACTAAGCACAGCAAGTATATCTGATATATATTTCATAAGGAGCAAGACTGTTTTGATTTCTGCAGCTGGGAGAATACTGTATAAAATCAGTATGCAAGACACTATGTAAATGTCAAAACTTAGAGAAAAAGTAATTACTAGCATTCTGTGCAATTAAAATTAGGTCACACTACTGTTTCCGTTAGTATTTTGAAATTTATATTCTTAGTGAAAATGTTGAAAATGACACTTAAATACTGGCCACTGTGGGACAGTCATTGAGTCTGCGTGCTGCAAAAAACACACAGAAACTAGGATGACAGAAACGACTACTACTCCTTGCATAACCCTATGCAATTTAACGGGATTATCTTGCTTCACATTATCCTACTTTAAAATACCTGCACATTTTGTAATTAATTACTGTGCTCTGTGCTACGACCATTACAGTGTTAATTACATACTGTTTTTCCACTTTAACAATCACAAAGGTGAAAGGAACATGCTTCCAATTTTCTTCTTTTAGTCTGCAGGGAGGCTAATCCTTTGCTGATGCATTTAAATCAGAAGTATGAAATTTCAAAGAACCTGATGGGAAAAGTGACAGCTAAAGCCTTCTTGACCTTTAGTGCAGGCCATTAACACTGGCTGCAAACACCTGCTTTGTAATTAATGTGCTAATGTGGCTGTAAGGTTCACCATGTGTTATACTTCACTATGTCTTCCCAGACTTGCAGCCACACTTCTTTCTCAATTAGATGGCAGCTACTAATGTAAGTTCTCATTACTAAAAGAAAATTGGTTTCAAATTCAAAGTCCATCAAAGGCTAAGCAATCTACAACCTATATAAGCATATTAAGCAAAGGCATGCACTGAAACTAATTTTCCCTTTACTAGAGAGAGAGAGAGAGAGAGAGAGAGATTGGTTTCAAATTAAAGTACAATAACAGGCGAATCAATGTGCATGACCTCTTAGCACAACTTCATATAAACCACATTTATTGTGCAATAAGTAAGCCAGGGTAAAATGTAACTATACGCTGAGGACACTCCTGTATGCACTGATTTTATTAAGACTTCAGCATAATCCAAACATTATGTAATTTGCATGTTGACATTTCAAAACAATTGCATTTTTGTGTGGTGTACCAATGCAAGACACATTCTGGTTCTGCAGTCGTGTCACTTATGGACTTTCCATAATTCCTGCATTTACATTTGCTGTAACAATGCAAGCTACATTAAAATTATGCATTTGACTTACCTTGATTTCTACTGGAACACACTGTGATAAACCATGTTTTAATATAAACCTGTGACAGAGTTTTAAATTTTGTGCGGCAACCTACTTTGTGAATAAACCATGCCTGCTTCCATATAATCGCGAGGATCTCACTGATGCCAGATAATAAACCATCTGCATCTTGCCAGTATTAGAAATCTCTGAACAGGAAGAAAAGGCAGAATTAGATTATGAGTACATATATGTACATTGGTGACATGAAACAACATAAATTGAATTATTCTAATAACTATTCACCAAAAAATGATGATCTCCTTTCTTCTAGCATTTTCTTGATATGATATTTGTCATGAAAATACTCCAGTAGCTCTATGTTATAGATTAGTGTTAACATTTAAATGACAAATATTAGTGCAATATCAAAATACATCTTTGACATGAATATAGGTCAGATACTAAAAGAAAGTTGCTGATTATAGTACTTCAGTAAACCAAGGGTAGACACAACTCTAAGAACAATTCAAAGCCAGATGCATGTGCAAATGCTTGAGAATCGTGTATGCTAATTGTAGATTCCACACAATTGTGCATGATTCCAAAATACAGCACGTATGGCAGAGGACAGTCAAAAGCAACAGACTAGCTTTGGCAGAATATGCAATTAGATTATAGCAAGCATTCACTGCAGGCTATATTTGCTTGTAAAAATATTCAAATATCGTTAAGATATTTAAATATTTAACTGTGGATTCCAAAGGAAAAAGCTTCACGAATGAATTATGCAGTAAATGTACTTGAGCAGGCTAGGGTCTACCGGTGATGTTGGAGAATGATTTGCAAATATGTCTGGAAATCAGCATACAACCATAGCAACAGCAAACCTGGCTGCAGTTAAGCTGTTTGAGCAAGAAATGATAGGCAAATACAGATGAAACAAAGAGTCGTTGCAGTCTTTGTGCCGGATGTGTGCATCACACATGTTCTTATACAGCCTGTGGGTAACAATAGTGAGTCTGTGCCTTAGTATACCGGCCTCTGAGACATTCCAGAAACAAATGGTTGATACTGTAGAAGTATCCCACATGACCACAAAGCATTCTATAGCTATGTCAAGAATCTCAATGGCAACACTCAGATCTGCTCTGAGTTACAGCACAATGGCACTAAATATACAGACCCAACGGATATTGCCAACATCCTGGCAGATAGGTTCAGTGCTAACTTTTCCCCTCTGTCATCCCCTAAAGGGCCCATCTCTATACCAGAAGAATGCAAAGTTTCTGTAATCCTGGCTGCACAGGTAAAAAACACACTGTTCAAAGCCAAGAACACAGCATCCATGGGACCTGATGACATCCCAGGCTGTGTTCTACATGAAATACAGAACGAACTGGCACCCCACCTAAGTACCATGTTCAATCATAGCCTCACCTCAGGCTATGTGCCCACTGAATGGTGCACAGCGACAGTTATCCCACTCCACAAAGGGGGAGCCACCACAGACCCTGGAAACTACCGCCCAATTAGCCTAACGAGCCTGGTCTGCAAGGCTATGGAGTGTATCATCATGGAAATTATAAACAATGATATTGGTAATCTCCAAACTCAGGACCCCACCCAGTTTGGGTTTGTAAAAGGCAGATCATGTCTCCTAAACCTGATAGACTTCTTTGAAGCAGTCACCAAAGCAGTAGATGAGGGTAAGGTGGTTCACACAGCCTATCTAGATCTCGCCAAGGCTTTTGACACCATCCCCCACTCTGGAATTATAGATAAACTCACTAAACTAGGTATAAATCCCTATGTCACAAGATGGGTTGCCAACTGGCTCACTGACAGAACCCACACTGTGAAAGTAGCAGACTCCAAATCCAGCTTCAGACCAGTGACAAGTGGAGTACCACAGGGTTCAGTCCTGGGTCCTCTCCTGTTTGGTATCTACTTCTCTGAAGTACAGGCCAACACAGAAGGTCTTTGGCTAATGAAGTTCACAGATGACTGCAAACTAGGAGCCATAATCAAAACTCCAAAAGATGTGGACATCCTACAAAAGGGCCTTGCTGAGACAGATGCCTGGTGTCAAAGCCATGGCCTCAAGCTCAATGCCAAAAGTGCATTGTCATTCCTTTTGGTAAAAACTCAGTACCCATGAACTACCACATAGGTGGTAGTCTACTTAACACCGAAAGTGTGATAAGAGACCTTGGGACACAGGTGGACAGTAGTCTCTCCTTTGATAATCACATCGCCACAGTAGTCAGGAAATCCTTCTATGTGGCACACCTCATCACAAAAGGTTTCTCATCCAGGAAAAAAGAGGTCATTGTTCCCCTCTATTCGTCACTCATTAGACCCATTATAGAGTACAACGCCCCTATTGGTATGTACCTCACAAGACAGCTACAACTGGAAAGGCCACAGAAATACCTCACAAAGAGGATTACTGGCCTCAAAGAGATGCCCTATGCAGACCGTCTCAAAAAACTGCAGCTTTACTCCGTTGCATATCGCCTACTCAGAGGCGATCTCTGCCTAACACACAAAGCTATGTCAAACCCAGAGCTTTTAGACATGCTCCACTTAAAGAAATCCCAATCCCTACAAGCTACACGCTCTAGGGACCTAAACCTCGTCACCACAATAAACAGAACATGCTGGAGGGATAGATTCCTGTCCCAGAGACTTCCCATACTCTGGAACAAACTACCTATCTATATCAAACAAAGCTCCTCATTAGCACTGTTCAAGAAAAATCTTGATGATTGGATGGGAGATAGGAAATTCACCCCGGGGATCACTTCTGTGGCTCTGCTTGACAGTGGCACAGGAAAATAATTTTCTTGTGTGGCGAAAGCCAGGGTACCTTTGGCTAGGCTTATATAGGCCCTAGGGCCAATAGCCTAGTACCTACCTATGAACCTATAACCAAGAAAATTCATGCCAGTCAAGTGTGGCAAGTTAGATGAGATCATCCACTCTCCATGCAACACTACATGAGCAGCAGGCTGCCATTCAGCAGTTTTATGATATGTTCAGTTTTTCCCTGTGTATTTGGTGCAATCAATTGCACCCACAAACTAATGAAAACCATTTCTGTAGGGGATGCAGGACTTCTACTTTAAGGGGTAAGGGGAGACCATCTTTCATTTGTTAGGTAGTGTGCTCAATAGACAATCTCAACTTTAACCTGTTGGGAATACACAGTGGTAATATGCACACTGCAGTTTTATGGAAGAAGAGTACCCTAAGAGGACTGCTCAAAGAGGGTGTGGTTTGTGAAGGACTATGACTTAGTAAGTATATCTGTATACAACAAATATATTCTATGTTTCCCTACTGTGTGTGATGCATCCATGCTAGGTTTCTGCCCATTTAATGCAACAGGGGACTGTGGTTATCTGCCAGAGTCCAGCCTCTGTATGCCATTCAGTGTCACATGTACACCTGGTAAGGATGCATTAAACAGAGCAGAGTGTGTGACACAGATCACCACTGTGTGAATGTTTGGCCTGATGATATCATGATTCAGATGTCTGGACATATTCGTGGAAAGTACACATTGCAAAAGACTGCCCAAATGCCCACAGTTTGTGCTATATTGCACAATGATTAAATCCATGAATAGGGGCCTACCACACCTATGGGTGATCTACTCCAACAACTTCAGACATCTGAAGTGGAGCTATCATATATGCTTCACATGATGATCAGGAAGACAGATGGGAAATAATTCCAGGCTTGTGTGATGAAGGCTGTGACTGCATATGCTGACTCAGGCAACATGGCAACATCAAGTTAGAACTCTGAGTCTTTGGATGGCAATGATGCCAGACATATGCATGTACAAAGAATGACATGTGGTATATACCCACCGGTGATGATATACCAACACCATACATGACAGGCATAGTGATGCCTCTGTGACCTATACATGGGGAAAATCAGATAGTTACAATTATACTTAACATTTACATGCTAGGTGGTAACAAACAAAAGAAATGTATGAGTACACCTGTAGGGAAGTAAAAAAATTGTTAGAAAAAGATGAACATAGTAAATGTACATCAACCACTGTGGACATGCTTGTATGTTTATTGTACACATAATGCCAAGATATATTCATTCCATATGTGGACTGTAATGTGTGTATGTGGAACACTGTGTGCAGGAGATATGGCTGTGTTAGTGGGGGTATATTAGAAGGAGAAGATCATAATAAGCAAATGAAAGTGTAGAATTGAAGTGCTCTAGAAATCCATAATTAACATGACACATCTCCAAAGTAGCATAGCTAAAGTATTGCCATACTAAAGGTTGCAAATTATGCCAAAGTAACATCTGAAAAGTGCAGGCATTATGAAAAACATTTTCCATGCAGGTTACAGCACTGGCAAAAGATGTACACAGCATCCCAGCCAAAAATTCCATGGCCTAATAAGGCATTGTATAAATAATTGTCACTGGCACACATGAGCAATATTTTATGGTGCAGTTGTGTGTATATTAGCAGTGTTGAAGTACTAAGCAAAGTCAACTTGTTATGAAAAACACACATGCTAGGATTACCAGGGTCTTAAATATGGTGAGGAATGTATAGAAGCATATACAGAAAGTATCTAAATGTTGCATCATATGTAAATGGCCCTGATAGCTTCATAAGCATGTGCTTTTAGACTGTGGAATGCATTTGCTATGTTGATTTGACATTGTCTCAGTGACAGTACCTACAAAACACATGCCATGGCAAACACAGGTATGCTGTTCCATATACAGCTGTACAACTCCCTGTGGCAAACATTAGGAACAGGTTCATGAGTAAGGCTTTACATAATAACAATGACAACATGACTGCCTGTGATATGTTGGAAAACCAGCTTTAGCAGAGTGTGAAATATGCTATGCAGTAATTCATCTACACCCGATATTTTGGATGCCTTACATCACCATGACAGGTTATCATGACATGTCAAGCCTGTGAACAAATGTATGTGACATAGAAAATACATTTACATACTTTGAGTTGACTAAAAGAAAAGTAGCTTTCTTGTAGCATCAGACGCATCACAAACTACTGATAGGCACATTGTTTTATGTTCAGCATAGCAGTCATCATTGCCACAACTGCAGTGTAACAGAACAACAGACACAAACTCTGGGATGTCTACTGTGGAACCACAGCTAAGAACAAGGACAGTCACACTGACTGCTCACCACATGGTCTTTGCTGAACCTGTCACAGGATAAAACTGCAGCCACAGGTTGCTGTACCACACATCTGGTGGTAGTGCCCTATGCAGGGCAATATACTGTAGGTGCCAATACAGTGGCTACAGATCAGTGCACATATGTCCCAGGTACTACTGAGGCACTGCTCAGGTACAGATATAGCATGCAGTTGATGCCACTTTGTCTTGATGTTTAGCTAGTGTTGCATGACCTTATTATGCCTACATCCATGACTCATGCAATACAAGGATGTGATGTGCACCACAGTCCATTTCAAGGAAACGTATATGCAGTTTTGTTCAACAATAGTGCTGTGACCAATCATGTGCCTATAACAGCAGGCAGATACCTTCTGGCACATGCCCATGCATCATTGCCACATAGCCATGTTTTATCCTCAGACAATAGTGTTGCATTACTGCATGACACAGTCACATATGTGACACATTCTCAGTATGTCCTATTTTTGTTTTGTTCTGGTATGTTATTTTACATATCTCTTCATCACAATGTGATGACATTAGGATGTGATATATTCTGTCTGCATGTGCATTTCCATTGTTCCCTTCCCACTGGATTGTTGAGTCATAAATGTGCAGCCATGACATCTGTTATCATGGATTTGCATGTCTGTGCATATGGGTGTATACAATTTTTTTTTATGAAGTGTTGATGCACCAATGTATGTGGCTTATTGCTACTCTTGTACAGTGCTACGTTGTGCATCTTATTTGCACACAAATGTGTTTATGTAGTTTTATATCCATTTGACATACAGTGACTATATACTGCAAACTATGTGACAATGTTTAAATGATTATAATGAGTGCTTTGACAATATAGTGCATTAATGTACACTTAACATCATGGATGTAAAGCAAACAGTCACAGATATCATATTACATGTAATCCATATGCCCTGTACACATACTGCATAGTTGCTCTTGTGCCATAAATCCTCTGTAAAAGACTGGTAACATTCTAACACTCACATCATTGCTTGCATGTATTGCACATGTGGGCATGACTTGTGCATTCATGTGTGATGTCTGACTGCATGTATTGATAACAGTTCCCTAACAAACCTGCACATGCACCAGTAGCTCACATCTCCATAAATAGCTGATACTTGTTTGCACACTTGTGATATCCTGATAAATGTCCATTCCCATGTGTATGTCATGCATATTCATCCTAGGTAGCTGTTACTTGTTTGCACACTTGTGAAATCCATATACCTGTCCATTCCCAAATGATTCTCATTCATATTCATCATGTGATCAAATTTGGCATGCATGCATGTATGTAGTCATTTCTTGTGGCATCATACATGACACATCACATTATTGATGAACAGCTACCATGTCATGGCCACAGTAGACCCACATCACCATATGTGTACTGCAAAGAAAGTTAATAAAAAAACATTGTGCATGCTATACTGGTGCAATTATTGTGCATCAGGCATGGTAAACATACACATGTATGTTGTACAAGCATCAAGCTTTATTATGACACATTGTTTAATATCACTTCAGCAATATTTGCTTGCAGTTTCCTGCTTTCTGAAGTGATGATTCTCTGCTGTTGCTGCTGGAGTATTTTGTTGCTAGCTTGATAGAACAGTAATATGTATGACAGTAATTTTAGGTTTGCAATATGACTTCGAGGATAGATGCTTGCTTTCTACCAGCAGGGCTGGCTATTCTAGGTGATCCTATCTTGACTTCTGTCTGTGTGATATTACATTTGTCTGCATGTATGTTACTTGCAGCCTATGCTTTTGTGCACATATCTAGAGTTGCAAACCTAGGGCATGTGTACAGTTACTTGCATATGCGTCTGCTGTGGTATCTTTTTTTGGACAGGTATTACTCCACATAACATGCCATGAGTTAGTCCTGATCTTCAAGTAAGGTGAAAATACGCATTTGACAACACCACAGCAATGATGTTGTATGCATTATTTAATTTCTTTAATTTTGTTAGCACAGTGATCTAGGTGTAGGTTGCCCTCCTCCCATGTTTTGTTAATGTCCAGTGTCCCCTCTGGCATTATCTGCATTTCTATTTTCTCTGGCCACATCCTACCACTTTGTATTGTACAACCCTGTGTTTTGTGGTGTCCCTTGTGAAGGGGTCTATTCCTGACATAAGAAAGTACCCATGCCCCTTTGACTCTCCTTCTAACATCCCCTTCCCTTCTTCCGTATATTCATTGCTTCCTCATCCTCACTCATGCGCTACTTCCTCCACTCCTTGGGTGCATATGCATTTTGTGTACCCCCCACACACACTTCTCACTCCCCATATAATTCTAGCTAAACAACTAATTCTCTTCTTTTGCCTTTTTAAGGTCTTCAGCTCCCCCAAAAGATTTTCAGTATTTCAATGTTGCAGATAATTATATATCCATGTATTAATGTGCTACTGGTATACACTTAAGTCACATTCTGTGAATTCTAAATTGTCTATATAACTCTGTGGCCTTTATTTCATGCAGTCACCTCCATTATATATTTATTTTATTTATTTATATTTGTTTACCAGGATAGTGCACTGATCTCAATGGACCATTTGCAGGCACAGCCCAGGTGAATATGAATAGAATCACATAAGAAATGAAAAAAATGTGTTTACAGATAAAGGGATATGCTAAAAAGGTGCTGAAGCATGCTACAGTGGGGAAAAAGGAATTTACCTGTTTCCCCACTGTAGTGTGATCTCAGAGTTAGTATATTTAAGTAGCAGGGGTGAGGGGGTGCAGGGATGCTTGCCCCCTGCAAAACACTGCTTTTTGTATTTCCTTTTTATGTTTATCGGTTCACTGAAATGATCTACACAAAAGTGCACTTTCATTTAAGTGCACTTTTGTATAAGGGGTCCTCTACTTTTCTTTTTCAAAATAATACAGTTTCGACAAAGAAAAGTACATATATATATATATATATATATATATATATATATATATATATATATATATAAAGTCCACAAATAATCCCAGCACTCGAAATGAATCACTAGGTCAGCATAAAGTGAAAAGTAGTTTATTAGGGCAACCACAGCCCAACAACACAAACCGGTGGCCGGTTTCGCTCACAGCGTCCTCAGTGTGCAGTAAAAAACAGAAAGGCAAGTCTTGATATACGCGCTATGCGTATAGCATACGTAACTCTTTAAAGAAACAGTACTTCAATGACAAACATGAAGCCCGAACTGATAATAACAGCAAGGGGCAAAAGATTTAATAAATGTATATATGAAATACTTTTAATATGTATTAAACACAATACTAAATAGAGCAATAAACTATTGCTCACTTTTAGATAGTATAATACATAATGAAATAACCTAACATTCATCCAAAAACATACATACATATATACACAAGCACACCCACTCACTCATATACAAAAGTATACATTTCAATATAGAAAGGCACTCAAGCCACCACACTAATTTGAAACATATACATTAAAGTGTGCAAAAGTGCATAAACACAAACAACCATGTGTTCATCTCCATAAGAATCATATGAATGTGAATATGTACAAATTTATATGTTCACATTCATTCCAATTACCCCCTGATGATACCCACAAACAAATAGCAAGAATGAAGCAAAATTGATAAACCCCAATAGCCTATATACAATTAGAAATTCACAAATACACATCTATCTCTACAGAAGTTCTTATTTCTAAGGACATCTAATGTATCAAAAACCACAATTATTACCAATGGTCATTCAACCCTGGTTTAAACATTGCTCCCAAATTTATAATCCAACGACGCTCCTTATTGGTTAACATTTGATGTTTAAGACTGTCCCCTATGTTCGATGCCACAACTTTATCCAAACCTATAAATATAAAGTGTGAAGTAGAGTGGACTAATTTATGTTTATAAAGGGCACTTCTGGTGCGTTGACACTTAATGTCACTAATATGTAAGCAAATCCTTTGCTTCAACACACCAGAAGTTTGCCCTACATAAAAAGCTCCACACTGGCAGACAGCCATGTATACTACCGAAGTGCTATTGCATGTAATGAAGCATCGTATGTCAAATACCTTTTTTGTATTGACAGATGTAAAAGATTTTGTTTTAGCCATGACTTTGCATTGTTTACAAGTACCACAAAATGTACTGCCCATAATACCCAATGAATCAGTGTTAGGTAAACGATCTTTTTTAAATTTAGAAAAATACTGGCCTAGGTTCTTACCCCTTTTGTATCCAAAATGACACACTTTATCAATGTGTTTACTAAAAAACACATCGGATTCCAAAATGTGCCAATGCTTCATTAATACATTCTTGACAAAAGATGTGTTGGTTCCATAGGTTGTAATAAACCTGGTATAAGGACTCTCACGATTACGTACCCTATCAATCAATAGGGAGTCCCTATCTATAGAACTGGCATGACTATTAGCCCTTTTTATTATATTCCTATGGTAACCCCTGTACAGAAATCTTGATTCTAAATCTAAAGCTTTGTTGTGATACCGTTCATCAGAAGAACAAATCTTTCTGGCTCGTTGAAACTGTGACCCAGGTATGTTTAAGATAGTGTGGGGGGGATGACAGCTATTGGCATGTAGCAGGGCATTTTTGGAGAAAGGCTTTCTATATAAATCCGTATATAGAGAACCATCATCTTCCTTGCCCACTAGAACATCCAAGAATTCTACTTCATGTGAATTGATGTTGCCTGTAAATTTCAAGTCATGAACATTGGAATTCAAATATTGTATAAAAATCTGCCAAAGATCCCTAGACCCCCCCCACACTACCCAACAATCATCAAGGTATCTTCTCCACATAATTAAATATGGCTTGAAAATTGAAGGTATAGAGTAGATATACTGTATTTCAAAATACCCCATAAACAGGTCAGCGTAAGTAGGGGCAAAAGTAGCCCCCATCGCTGTACCCTTCACCTGTAAATACCACTGTTGGTTGAATGTAAAGGCATTGTGCTCAAGCACTAACTCGAGAATGCTGATCAAAAATTCTTGCTCTTCACAGGAGAAAATGCCTGAGTAGTTCATCCAGTATTTAATTGCCTTGATACCCCCTGCATGTGGTATGGACGTATAGAGGGATTGGACATCTAATGTTCCCAAAAAATGATCTCTGTCTACTTGGATATCATCTATTAATGCCAGAAATTGTTGAGTGTCTCTAATACGAGCTCTTACATGGGACAACAATTTCTTCAATTTGAATTCCAAGTATTCAGAGAGCGGTTCAGTTAATGATCCTCTCCCTGCCACTATCGGACGACCTGGGGGGTTCAAGAGATCTTTATGCACCTTAGGTAATATGTAAAAATATTGTAAAACTGGAGAATCCACTTGTAGTTGTTTTAACAACTGTGGTGTAATAAGCTGACGGTCACAACTTGATTTCAAAAAATCATCAATAACCTGTTTATGTTGTACAATAGGGTTAGAATCAAGATTTGTGTAATATTCAGCATTGGACAACTGTTTGTAAGCTTCTGCTAAATAATGTTTTCTATCCCATATGACTACTGCCCCACCCTTGTCGGCCCCAACTATAACTATGCTGTTGTTCTTTTTAAGATTATTTAGGGCTTTATTTTCCTCTCTAGTTAAATTATACTGTTTTTTGGAAAAAATCTCAGACTCATGTAAGTGTAAGTCTTTGATTACCAATTGTTCAAAAAGTTTGACTGTACTATGATATGGTGGCATGAACTGTGATTTCTTAAATTTGAATCCAGTTCTGTTCTCATGTTGAGTCACATGCTCAGGATCTGAAAAAAAATGTTTCAAATTAAGTTTTCTGCAGAAGCATTTTACATCATTAATAACATCATAATGAGAAACAAAAAAAGAAGGAATGAATCCCAGGCCTTTATTGAGCACACTGATTTCACTGGAGGAAAACTCCAGGTCAGTTAAATTAATGACCAAGTTATCAATATCATTATCTAACTGTCCAATGGAAAGTCCATCTACACTCTGTGTTGTGGCATTTGCTCCTTGAAAGCATTCAATATGGCATCTTCTACCCCCTCGATGTTTCCGCCCTGCCCTTCTAAAGGGGCTTTGAATCTTTTAGACAAAGGTGAAGGGACCTCTGATACACTTTCAGGATCCGTGTCAGTATTAGACACGCTAGAAGAAAAATCAGAGGCGCTTGTTGTGTCTTCATGTCGCCTTAAGATAGACTTCACCCTCTTTCTTTTGGGCCTGGGAGTTAACTTGTCTTCATTAAAACGGACACCCTTTTTTGTTTTCTTCCAGGTATACATAGTACATTGCTTAAAGTCATTGACATCATGTTGGTATTTTTGTAGTTTCCGCTTAGAAAGTTCTTTGTCATATTTTTCTGAATCATTAATGAACTTAGTGTAAAGACTCTCATATTCAGAGGCATTCACAAACTTTTGCGTGCTTTCATAACATTCATCAAGTTTGGACAACAATTTAGGGATATATATATATGTGTGTGTGTGTGTGTGTGTGTGTGTGTGTGTGTGTGTGTGTGTGTGTGTGTGTGTGTGTGTGTGTGTGTGTGTGTGTGTGTGTGTGTGTGTGTGCGTGTGTGTGCGTGTGTGTGTGTGTGTGTATGTGTGTGCGTGTGTGTGTGTATGCAAACATACATATTAACAGATGCAAGAATATGCTTCAACATTTAGTTCAAGAAGCAATTTACAATGTCAAAACATGAATGGAAAAATGGAATTGCGCTTAGAAGGGCTTTATGGATAAGATGTAGCCATAATGACTGAGAAGGCTTATGCTACAACTATAGCAGCATGTTATTATATAGAGAGGTATGAAGACATTAGAAGAGGCAAGTGAAAATTGTTGCAAGAACGGATACCATGGGGAGAAGACAGAGAAAAGGTGAGACAGGCATGCAGAGGGAAGAGGAAAAGAAACAAGAAGTGTGAGAGAGATGCAAAGCGAAGAGGGAAGTAGGATGAATGAGAGGCA
Organism: Protopterus annectens; assembly: GCF_019279795.1. NCBI lineage: Eukaryota > Metazoa > Chordata > Ceratodontiformes > Protopteridae > Protopterus > Protopterus annectens. Next base: position 870,989,954 of record NC_056732.1, read on the forward strand.
GCAAGTAAGGGGATGATAAGATATAAGGGAGGATGAAATAGGGATGAATGGGCTGTATGAGAGAGCTGCAGGGTTCATGTATCATGATCTGAGTGAGTACAGCTATACTTTGCTTGGGTGAAGAGGTGTTCCTTGAGCTGTTGTCTGAAGTCCAAGTCTGGACATCTCAGGTTGAAAAAGGAATGAACCCCATAGCTAGATACTAGGATGAAGAATGCATGATCAGTGCAATAAAGTTCACATTTTGGAGTTAGTTAGCTGGGTTGAGATTGAGAGTTACCCCTGAGAGTATATGGCTTGGTGAATGTTTGAGTGAGAATGAATGAGAAACGGCTTTGTGAATTCTGATCCTTGTAAGAAGTTGGATCTCAAATGTAATGAGAGCCATTTAGCTCCCAGTACATTTACATTTCTTTACCATTTGCAAAATACGTGTGTATATTTTCATAAAGCTATACTATTTCCAAACTGGGCTGCTTTGTATAATTTCTTTTAGCATACTGCGTGTTCTTCTTTTGCACTTTATAGTTGCAGGTAATTATCAGCATTTCTTCTATTTATTCTGATGCTCAGCAAATTTTGTTCACTTGTACGCTGATCCTTCCCTGAATTTAAGTATTGCATTGCATGGTGGCTTTCTTGTGCTTTACTTGATGCAGCCTGTAGGTTTGCATGGATATTTTAGAATGTAATCCTATGTGTTGGTTCCTCTGCCTGCGGTAGGAAGAGTGCATACAAGAGCCAGAAGTCTGTTTCTGTTATCACATTTGCAGTTTCACTATGCTTTATCATCCATGGCTGTGTTTCCAGTGAGATAACTGCGGTAAGCTAGTAAAATATGAATTTTACTGTATATTTTCTCATCAGCTACTTTGTTATCCATTAGTACTTCCATTCTCTCAACATTTGCTGTATCTTATTTTGAAACATTTACATAAATTTTGTAATCCCCTAATTGTTCCCTGAAGTCAGTAGAATTTCAAAGGCTTAGTAGGAAAATATGAGACAAAATGAACACAGGATCTTCAACATTCTTTCAGGTTGAGATTTGAATACTTGTACCACCTGAGCAAACGTGTTTATGCAAAAATATCAACTGATTCATGTGGCATGCATGATTTTCTACTAGCTCCCTTTTGCCCTGATAATGGTGTACTCTTCTCTTCTCTCTCTTCTCTTCCCTTCTCTTCTCTTCTCTTCTCTTCTCTTCTCTTCTCTTCTCTTCTCTTCTCTTCTCTTCTCTTCTCTTCTCTCCCTTCTCTTCTCTTCTCTTTTCTTTCATCTCTTCCCTTCCCTTCTCTTCTCTTCTCTTCTCTTCTCTTCTCTTCTCTTCTCTTCTCTTCTCTTCTCTCTCTTCTCTTCCCTTCTTTTCTCTTCTCTCTCTTCTCTTCTCTCCCTTCTCATCTCTTTTCTTCTCTTCTCTCTCTTCTCTTCTCTTCTCTCTCCACTTTTCTTCTCTTCTTGCTCTTCTCTTCTCTCTTCACTTCTCTTCTCTCTCTTCTCTTCACTTCTCTTCTCTCTTCTCCTCTCTCTCTTCTCTTCTCTCCCTTCTCTTCTCTTCTCTCTCTTCTCTTCCCTTCTTTTCTCTTCTCTCTCTTCTCTTCTCTCCTTCTCATCTCTTTTCTTCTCTTCTCTCTCTTCTCTTCTCTTCTCTCTCCTTTTCTTCTCTTCTTGCTCTTCTCTTCTCTCTCTTCTCTTCTCTCTCTTCTCTGTCTTCACTTCTCTTCTCTTCTCTCTCTTCTCTTCTCTTCTCTTCTCTTCTCTTCTCTTTTCTCTCTTCACTTCTCTTCTTTCTCTTCTCTCTCTTCACTTCTCTTCTCTTCTCTTCTCTTCTCTCTCTTCTCTTCTCTCTCTTCTCTTATCTTCTCTTCTCTCTCTTCTCTTATCTTCTCTTCTCTTTACTTCTCTTCTCTTTTCTCCTCTCTCTCTTCTCTTCTCTTCTCTTCTCTTCTCTCTCTTCTCTTCTCTCTCTTCTCTTCTCTCTCTTCACTTCTCTTCTCTCTCTTCTTTTCTCTCTCTTCTCTTCTCTTCTCTTCTCTCTCTTCTCTTCTCTTGTCTCTCTTCTCCTCTCTCTTCTCTTCTCTTCTCTTCTCTTCTCTTCTCTTCTCTTCTCTTCTCTTCTCTTCTCTTCTCTTCTCTTCTCTTCTCTTCTCTTCTCTTCTCTCTCTTCTCTTCTCTCTCTTCACTTCTCTTCTCTTCTCTTCTCTTCTCTTCTCTTCTCTTCTCTTCTCTTTTCTCTCTCTCTCTCTTCTCTTCTCTTCTCTCTCTGTTCTCTTCTCTCTCTTCTCCTTCTCTTCTCTCTCTTCTCTTATCTTCTCTTCTCTTCTCTCTCTTCTCTCTCTTCTCTCTCTTCTCTCTCTTCTCTCTCTCTCTCTCTCTTCTCTTATCTTCTCTTCTCTTCTCTTATCTTCTCTTCTCTTCACTACTCTTCTCTTTCTTCTCTCTTCTCTTCTCTTCTCTCTCTTCTCTTCTCTCTCCTTTCTTCTCTCTCTTCTCTCTTCTCTCTCTTCTCTTCTCTCTCTTCTCTTCTCTCTCTTCACTTCTCTTCTCTTCTCTCTCTTCTCTTATCTTATCTTCTCTTCTCTCTCTTCACTTCACTTCTCTTCTCTTCTCTTCCTCAGTTAACCTTCCCTCTTCTTCTCTAGTCTCTTTTCCTTACTCCATGTCTCACCTGCATTCATATTCTCCACCTCCTATTTATTATGTAGACTGAATGAAACACAAGTGATAATGGCAGTTAATACCCTCACAAATATATTTGTGCATGCAAATGTGTGTATGCATGCATATATCCGCAAGCACGCACACAGGTGTGCACACATGCGCACACAAGCATATATGTACACACAGAGAAAGAAACAATAAAGCCCTGAATAAAGTTGTTAATCATTATAATTCCTACTTAGTCCAGGCTCTTCTAGAATCAGTTTTATCCTCAAAGTCCTCTTAAGAGCTGATACATTCTATTTTGCATATGCAAATATTGCACTTGATTAAAGTCAGGTTGAATTATCTAAACTTAGGAGTACTTCAACAGAGTAGTATTTTAGAAAAGTTAATATCAGTTCAAAACAATCCCCGGGATTCATGAACCTTGCGCCAGGCGCCAGCATAGCGTCGGCGTTATAACGCCAAATATGGCTGCTTAGCGATTCAGGTATGAATGAATTCCACGTGCACTACCGGTGTGCGGACCGTCCCGCCCGGCATGGGTATGCAAAACACACTGTGTGCGGTATTGCACCATGCAAATGAGGGCAAATAGCGATCCACGAAGTGGCGCAGGCGTAGCGTAAGGGCACGGCAATGTAAACCAAAAAAAACTGTTTACATTTACCCAAACATACCGGAGGAGTAACGGAAGGCTGTCAAAGTCAGGTATCATATAGGTGCAATATGCCAATGTGGAAAGGCACCGAGAATGTCCAAAGAAAATATGCACAAAATGTAAAAAATGACATAAATGTGCGTATGTAGAAAGAACAGCAGACCCGGGATATGTGCACAGAAGTTGCAAAACAATGAAATAATATGACAATGTCCTAAAAGAGCAGTAGAACACAAATCAGCTGCACAGCCACCACACACCATAGTATGTATGTAAAGCTGCAACCCCAGCGCAATGGTTGTCAAGGTGGTGGCGGTGTCCGGCGCCCGTAACCATGTATTAGTAGTCAATTCCATGCAAATGAGGCAGATAATAGTGAATCGCAAAAGCGGCGGCGTAAGGATGGAGCAAGCGGCGTGGCGGTACTACACCGGTGGCCTACACGAGATACATGTCAACCACAGAGGGGTATGCCACTGTAGGAGGAAGGATATTGGAGGTCAGCAAATCTGGGCTGTACAATGCACATCACAGCATCAGGACTGGCGTGTTAAGAAATAGATGCACTGAGGTAGAGAATGCGGCGTGCAAATGCATGTGCACGAGGTTGACTTCGTTCCCTAAACCAGTCATGTGTCGGCCTCACCGTCAACAACCACGGATATAGGAAGGTAATGCGGAGAATCACGAAATGCGGAAGCAGTGTAAATGGATCCGTAATGAGCAATTAACACGAATCAATGGAGGAAGGGCAAGCGCCGCAGCTGATAACTCTGCATGCAGACTCCTGCATAACGGAAAGGGGAGGCATATGAGTGCAAAGATAGTAGGGGATGTAGTAGAAATGCAAAGAGCAAGAACCGAAATAGCACAGCCAAGTACAGAGGTAGCATAACTGCGGCTGCAGATAAAATGCATCATATGCCATGTGCCTGCAGGATGCAGTAATGTAAGATGCCAGGCGAAGGCAATGCAGGCAACTGTAATGTAACACTACAGGCAGTACCGTCGCGGTTACCAGCGTAAAACCACGGAAATAATCCGTGGATACGACGCCTGACACACCCAATGACATCACCGGGTATACAGCACAACAGTATTAAATGTGAATGCACACAACACACAGCGATTTCCCAAGCGCGCACCGTAGGTGTAAACAGGCGGGAACTTTTAATATGTATATGCTAGGTGCCGCCCAGCGGCCGTGATGCATAGGTATGTGGCAGAGACAGGCGGAGTTGTGGAGGGTGGTGCGACAACTACCGTAGGCCTCACAGGAGAAGGAGAGTGTTCAGACCAAGGGTGACCTACCAGGGGCTGCGAGACCTGGAGATAGTAGAGCTACAGGGTGGACAGGGACGCGTTACAGCAAATAGTGGAGCTGTGCCGGCGCACCTGAGAACAAGAGACAACAGAGGGAGCCCATCCCAGTGGACACAAAGGTATGTGTGAGCTTGCGAATACTGGCTACAGGTAC